>NC_056728.1:298841139-299013528 GCF_019279795.1 Protopterus annectens
ACACACACAAACACACACACACACACATACACAGACGTCTTCTTTGTCGGTTACTGAATCTCCTACCTATCTAGTTTAAACAATCTAGAGAGCAGTGTGCTAGTCACAAGCACCACAGTGGAAGATACACCATACTTATGTGAAAATGGATATTGGAATATTTGTAAAAATCAGTTCTTGGAACAGATAGCAATATGCATCCCAGATGTACAACAAATGCATATGCATGCACAGGAAAATGTAACATCACTACGATTGTCACATGTAATGATATTCCTTGATACTGCAATGTAGATACTATCCTTACTGACATTGTGATACTGTGAGAGAGATTGGCATGTTTTACATAATTATATGACATACACTTTGACTGTTGCACACCACTGGGTTATCAATCAAAAATTCCTGTGACATCATGTTGGGATGATTGCACACCTGCATTGTCTCATACTTATAGTAATGCATTGGCAAGACAAACATGGAAGTCATGCATAGGACAGTGCACTTTGGAATGACAGTGATGGATATGGTAAGAACAAATCAACAAAGCTGGTAACACGATACAACTACAAACACTGCAGATCAGTCGCATTAGTTCAAAAAATTAATTAGGTGATTTAACATTATTCAAAACTCATGATTATCTTTGCAAAACAGTAATACAGACATACAAACATTGTGCATCAGAAAACTGTGATTCTTTGCTGTCCTCTTTTTTCACTCTTTAAGTACAGCACAGCTAAACTAATTTGCACTGTTGATGGAAAAGTGTTAGATCACACATAGTCATACCTTGAAGTGTTGAAGTTAAAATAATAGCTAGCAGTACTATGCTAGTCTTTGCCAACTTCTGCTCAAAAACCTTTACAAGTCAGCACTTACAATAGGTAGCAGGTAGTTTATAGTTGCAGCAGGATAATGATGTTCCAATATGTACAGAAAGAGTAGTCATATAAAACATCATGAAACATGTTGTCATATAAATGTATCTGAACATTTTCAACATGCCAGTAGGTAATATACACCTGAGTGTAATCTTAGCAAATTATGTAGAAATTTAAATTTGTGAAAGTTCAAAGTTGATAGAGGTTTCAGAAAGCATGAATGATGTAATCATCTTTATTACCCCAATGACCACTGTAATCTGTACATCCAACTCTTCAGCTTGTTGAAATTTACAGTAAACTGAATAAACATAGCTTAGCACAGTGGCACAAAGACAGAGTAATGCAGATGAAGGCAATCAAATTAAAATATATGGTTTACTATCAAAATAAGTGACTTATCATGCTATTAGAAGGTCAAACACAAAGGTGCAGAGAAGCAAAACTGCAAGCACAATTCCTGTTGATTCTGAAATGTTGACACATTGCTTGTGTTTGCAGTTTTGAGCGTTGGTGTTTTGAAGTGGATGGCACTTCAGTGGGCATCAGGAAAATTACCCTTTTCTTTACTGTAGTGCAATCTTGGAGTTATAATATATAAGTAGCAGGGGGTGTGAGGGTGCAGGGGATCATGCCCCCCCTGCAAAACAGTAGAAATATGTATGCATACTAGTCAATGTATTTTCTGGATAGGGAGCAGTTGAATGTGGATTCTTTCCTTCCAAATGAATAAACATTCTTAGCAGTCAGCTGGATGGTTTTCCATTGTTCCAGTTTGGGGATGTGACAAGCCATGGTAAGTCACTTCAATATTCTGATAGTAAACCGAATATATTGCTATTAGTACTGTACTTCCATTTAACCTTAGCTGCGTTTTGTTGCCCGGTGCCAAACATTGTACAAATGCAGAGGTGGAAGATTAATGATACAGAAGGGAGAAGAAACATTGTCAGGGTTACACTTAGGCCAGGGACAAAGTAAAGTATGAATGAAGAAGGATAATGGTGGCTCATAACAATATGTAGCCATCATGTACACCTAAATTACCAAAAACAGTCATTGACACTTAGCTAATGGCTGGAATAGAACCCATGATGTTATTAAAAAAAATCTTTCTACATATTTGAGCATTAGCTCATCTCACCAAAAGGAATTACTACTTTCCAGCATTAAAATAACACAATTTTTGAAGTCCACTAAAAACGTATGGAAGAAGGAGAGGTGAACAGAGCGAGTTAGTGACAGATGCAGAGAGAAGTGGCACAAATATGTTTTGCAGTACATGTAGGAACATCTGTATTTTGTTTTAGTTTTACTTATCAAATTGTCATTAATCTGTCCTGCTCTGTACAATAAACTGCTTGCTACAGGTACAATAAGGGGTAGGAGAGTGCAATAAGCATGAATACATAACCAGGATGAGGTTTGCGTACTGGAGTCTCCATACTGGGGCTGCAATGATTTTGAAAATGATGTCTCGCTGCACTATTTCAATGTTATGTTAAGGAACTGTGTTATATGCAGGAAAATACAATGTTTGCAATTAAATATATGCTAGGAATATGAACTGTCATGAAGTAATAAAATGACATACAGTTGAAATCAAAACAATGACATCATGCCAAAACAAAACAGTTTATGAATAGGGCAACTATCTCTACACACCTTATAGGATCTCTTACTTCAATGTATTCATCACCCTAATAAATATTCCACATTATTGCCTTCAGTATGACTTTACTCTTTATTCCAATAGCATAGAAGATTTAAGCACATTTGTGTGACAGTAACTGGACAACTGCAGATTAAACTGATATCTTTCACTTTTGAATAAGAAGTTAAACAGTATTCACTGTCACTTAGCATTGCTGCTCTATGCCAAACTTTGCACAAATCACAAGAACATAAAGTAAAGCCTTTTTCATGGGCCATTTCTGAACATGTGTGTGTTGTGTTAATCTATTTTCTGACCAGATTAAACATGCAAAAAGAGTGGATAGTACAGTGGTGAAAATGGGGATGGCAAGCAGAGGGTAGCAGACAGAGAAAAGAATACAGCAATTTGCAGGAGGGTCATGGGAGTGCACCACAGTTATCCATTTCCTCATACATCAATGTACAATTGTGCACTCAATTTCATGACTTTGTAGAGTCACCACACCATTGATTGGTGATAACAATAGAATAATGATGGACGGCCAAGTCAACCTAATCAGTTGTGTCATGATGACACAAAGGTAAGGTGAAGAGCTATATATCAGGGATAATTTTTTGTGGGATAGGACCCATTTTTTTATTTTTATTGTTTTGGTAGGGAATGAAATACTAGGAAAGGTGCTTAGGAATGAGCGGGTCAGGTAGGTAGTGTAGGATAGGAAGCATTCGCAAACATACATGACATATGAGACAGACAGTAGTGGTGATGGAGACAAAATGTTGGGGGACACCATAATTGGGGATAAGTAGGTGACATCAGAGATGCCCCTATGTCCAGTATGAGAACAGTGATAATCCTGTACTCATCCTCAGAACTGTCATCACTGTCACCTGCAGCAGCTAAGTGGGTCAATGCTGTATGAGGCAACGGCTTTGCAGTGCAGCACAGGTCCCTTTCAAGTCTGCTGATAAGTGCACCAAGACCCCTCTTTATTATATCATCCACCAGCTCTGTCAGGTCCTACTGGGTGACAAAATCACCACCTTCACTAGTCCTGCTCCCAGAGAGTACCACTGCACCAGGATCTTGGGCAGAAATTACCTGATGCAGGTGGAGCAGGTAGGACAGGAGTTCTGGAGGAAAAACTGACAGGTTGTGGCTCTGAAGTGCTAGGTGTCTGTGCTGCTATCTGTGGAGGTATGGCAGCCTGACCTGCAGTGGTTGGTGTACCTCTCTGTGATGTTGATGATTAATTTTCATCAGCAAGTTATGCAAACCGCAGATTGTTAGTAAATTGTAACCCCCCCAAAAAATAAAAATAAAAATAAAATAAAAAAGAGACAAGGGTGGGGGAGACACAGAATAAGAGATAACTTGATACATGTCATGTATGAGTATTGTATACTTTAAACAAACTTTTATTTGTCGATGCATAAACAACTCTGACAATTTACTATTGCTCGTCTTTGCAATATCAATATAAGATAGAAAGGTATGTATGTGTTATTAAATATATAAATATCACTGATCTGATATAAGAAACAGCAGTTTTTGTTTCACTAGGATGGATTGGAAATTATCCATTCTAACTAAATAATTACAATTACCATAATGTAATTCTTCCTGGCTAACTGCTGTTAAAATCTCATAAAATAATTATCAGTCTAAAAAATATGCTGCTTCTTGGTCCTGAAGCCACACTGACTAATGCTGGTATTTTAATTGCCTAATGCGAGCATCAACACTTATTGGGGAAGGCATGCATGCTTGAGATGAATATAGCAATAACCCACGCCTGGGTGTGGGTAATGCGGGATTTACCCATGGTTGGAGTGGTTTGGTCCCAAGGGGGGTCATGGTTTAATGATAAGGTTAGCCTGCTCAAGATGCTAGTGCGTGAGGGAATGAAAATAATAATATGGCTTTAATTTACTTACCACGTGCATCTCTGAGGTGAGTCAGTCTCTCCTGGTGCACCTCACAGGTAGTAACAATCTCCTCTGTAGCTGCAAAGAACAAAAAGAAGGCAAATATATTCATTAAAGCATAACGAGTAACTGCATTGGCTGGCTAGATAATTTCTGCCATATCATAGACAGTTTATGTGTCATTATACTTACACAACTGGGGGGGGTGTTCTCAGTCGTAAATTCATCCTCCCATTGGCTTATGTGGTCCTGCTTGCACTTTTTAAGGTCACTGTAGTGGTGACAACATTGTTTCTCATTACACAGGATGCCAGTTGCAGTGGAAACAGCTGTAGTGCTTCACAAGGAGTGCCACAAATATTCTGGACTACTCAACCCTCCACCTTTGTGCTCTAAATTCAGCACTATTCTCTCCTTGACAGCTATGTCTGCAAATGTCAAGCTTACAAACTTTGTCTGAATTGCTGCCTAATTCAGATCTTGCATGTTGCTATTCTTGCACAAATTCATACAGACTTGCCAACTGCATCTGCATGACTGTAAGCCAATTGACTCCTTGGGAGGTGAAAGATGGTGGAATTCTAACATATTATCACCTTGTAGCTTACCCAATGTTAAAATAGTATTGTAATAGCTGAGAATCAAATCATTGTGGTAAAGGAGGCAAAATTTATGACTTAATGACAGAGCCACAGGAGAACTGATGCTACATCATGGAATTTGACATTTATTGATATGTAAATGAATGGAAACATACTTCACAGAGGCCATCCTTCTAAGTTGGGAACTGCTGATTGAGAGCTCAGTGTCTGTTATTCTAAAAGTGTATTAGTTCTGGTTTAAGCACTTGGGCTTCAGGCCAGTTATTTTACGTTAAGAAGGATTGCGGTCTGCACTCTTGTGGGAGGAGAGGCTGGACTCTGCCCTTCTGAGCAGGGAATTTCTGGTTAAAGGCTTATAGTGCCTGCATATTCTAACTGTTTCTTACTGAAATTGGTACACCTTGTTTGCTGTAGCATACACTAGATCCAGGCCTGCTGAATCTATCTTTATTTGTATGCTTGTTGTTTGTTTATTTCCCTGAAATGCTAATTCCACCTAAAATGTGGCCTTTTAGCATTTCTGTGGATCCCTAGTGATATCTGCATTGCTTACTGTACTTACTTCCTTGATTCACTTGAAAGAAAGTTACTGTTTGTCGTTTTTGCATTTAAGTTACCTGTAACACATTGCATTTAAGTTACCTGGCACTTGCTCAATAAAGCAATTATATAAGTCAGCTCTAAAAAATTCAAAGCACTACACCCTCACAAACTCCCCTTGAGTACCTTGTTCCCCATTGGCCCTTTTTTTCAATTATAAAGGAATTCCCAATACTATTCTAGCATGTCCAAAGGTCAGTTGTCAATCTCCTCTCCGATCCAGCTGGTGAATCTGGAAATCTTGAGGCATTGTTACAACTGCCTCATGTACACAGACAACCCTCTCCTCCCAACAAATTCCAACACATGTGAGAGATGCAACCATATAGCCAAACTGGAGGCTAAGCTCTCTCAACTCAGTACTGGCGTAACCAGTCAGGAGGAGAAAGAAACCACACTCACTACAATTCCAGTCTCACGTAGACCTACCACGACAACAAACCAAACACATAAACACACAAAAACATACTCGGAGGCTCTAAATAAAAATCTGCCTAAGCAGCAGAGACCTCCAAAGCAGACACCCAAGCAACCGCTACCCCAAAACAAAACACGTGCAACGCATAGCTCACAAAGCCAGTGTGCTGAACAGTCACAGCCCTTAAGGCTAAACAACACACCTGATACACTTGTAATAGGTGACTCTATCGTCAGGCACACTGACGTCCCGCTCACCAGGTTGAACAAGGAGAAGGTCACGGTGAGCTGCCTGTCGGGTGCTAGGATCCGCCACATAACACAAGCACTCAGGACACTCCAAGGCAAGTACAAATATGACTCAGTCATTGTCCATGCTGGTGTGAATGACCTGAGACGTACCTCCCTGGACTACATGAAAAGAGACATAGAGGAGCTCTCTGAGCATGTAGCCCAGGCCGGCATGACCCTGACCTTGAGTAGCATCTTACCCTCACCACGAATGATGTCACAATATGAAGACAAGATGATCAATTTCAACAATTGGCTTAAGTGTTGGTGTCATTCAAAGGAGATCTAATGCCTGTCAGCCTGTGATGACATGCTCGACAAGCCACGATGCTTTGCTAGGGACGGCTTGCACCTGTCACCCCTGGGCTTTCAGATATTGGCAAAGGCTCTTGCTACCCCCATAGTGCCTTTTTTAGGCAAGGCTCAAAAGACAAACCCACCACCATAGGTATCACAAGGGATAAGAAACTAAGAGTAATGCTACTCAACGCCAGAAGTCTAAACCTCAAGATGCACGCACTCCAAACACTCCTTAGCATGGAGAACATCGATATCTGTGCAGTAACAGAAATCTGGTTCAAGGCTCCCGAGAGCACCCCAGCACTACCAGGTTATACCTCATACCATGCTTTTCGGCCCCAAAACTTGGACCGAACCACAAAAGGAGGGGGAGTATCAATATTCGTCAAAGATACCCACACCTCCAGGTTGGTGGCACAGCACGAAGCATCAGAGACTATCCATGTGCAACTAACTGTGGGTAAAACTGCCTTCCAGTTTACAGTCTGCTACAGACCACACTCCCAAACACAGGAACCCCACTCGGCCTTCCTGAGAATACTGGAAAATATGAAGGTCTCTCCAAACACCATTATATTGGGCGACTTCAACTACCCAAACATAGACTGGGAGCATTACTCTAGCTCCAACACCCTAGCCCAAAGGTTCCTAGAATTTATAAACTCAAATGCTATGGAACAACTTGTTACCACTCCCACAAGAGGGGAAAACATACTGGACCTGATCATCACCAACATGGGGACACTATGCTCCTGACCAGAAGTGTATCCCTCACTGGTAAGATCAGACCATAAACTAATCTCACTGGATATTCACATCCCGACCCCACCCCCTGCCCAGAAAACCACAGTGAAAAACATCTCTAAAGCAAATTTCACATGCCTCAAAACTGAGGGGAAATCCTTCAAAGCCCCCGGGCCTGTGGAAAATACGGCCCAGACCGCAGAATCCTTTATAAACGCATTCTATGAACACCTTCAGGAATGCATGGATCATGCAATCCCAAATAAAACCAAGACCTAATCCTCCAAAGGCAGATGTCCTGTCTGGTGGACCCCAGCCATAAACAAACTATACAATAGAAGGAGGAAGCTACTACATGATAGAGCAAAATCCCAAAAAGGGAAGGCATCTCCGATCAGTATTAGCAAAAAACTACGGGCACTCATAAAATCGTCTAAGGCCAGCTTCAAGAGAAAAATTGCACAGGACACTAAGGATAATCACAAGGCTTTCTTTAGTTATGTTAGGAACCTGGGTGGGAATTCCCAGATATGCTCAGAATTAGTCCAAAATGACAAAAAATACACCGAGCCCACAGACATTGCCAACATCCTAGCTGACAGGTTCAGTGCAAACTTCTCCCCCCCTCCCCACCAAATGGGCAAATATCTATCCCAACAGAGTGCTGCCCCCCTGACATCTCAGATGCTCAGGTAAGAGCCGCCCTCTCCAAAGCAAAAAACACAGCATCAATGGGACCAGATGGTGTCCCGGCTCGTCCTACATGAACTCCAAGAAGAGCTAAACCCAAACATAAAACTACTGTTCAATCTTAGCCTTACTACAGGATATGTACCCAAACAGTGGCGTACAGCAACGGTGGTCCCTCTCCACAAAGGTGGTGCCTCAACGGATCCTGGAAACTATCGCCCCATAAGTCTGACTAGCTTGGTCTGCAAAGCTATGGAAAGGATCATCATGGACCTCATAAATAAAGATATTGGGGACCTACAGACACTGGATCCTACCCAGTTTGGCTTTGTTAAGGGCAGATCCTGCCTCTTAAACCTGGTCGATTTCTTTGAAACAGTCACCAAGGCCATTGACGAGGGGAAGGTGGTCCACACAGCCTACCTGGACCTCGCAAAAGCCTTCGATACAATACCCCACTCGGGCATTATAGATAAGTTCACCAGCTTAAATATAAACCCCTATGTCACTAGATGGGTTGCAAACTGCTCAAGGACAGAACCCACATGGTTAGAATTGCTGGAGCCATGTCAGACTCCAAACCAGTTACAAGTGGCATCCCACAAGGCTCAGTCCTGGGACCTCTCTTGTTCGGTATATATTTTTCGGCGGTACAGGCCAACACGGAAGGACTGTGGCTGACCAAGTTCGCAGATAACTGCAAACTGGGCGCCATAATCAACTCTCCAGCCGACACAAGCATCCTCCAAAAGGGCCTCATAGAAACAGACAACTGGTGCCAGAGCCATGGCCTCAAGCTAAACGCCAAAAAGTGTATAGTCTTCCCCTTTGGCAAAAACAAAGTGCCCACAAATTACCACATAGGTGGTAATCCATTAAGTACAGAAAAAGTCATTAGGGACCTGGGGACCCAAGTTGATAGCAATCTCTCATTTGACAACCACGTGGCCAAAGTGGTTAGAAAAACATTTTATATAGCCCACCTAATCATGAAGGGATTCACATCTAGATCAGGGGAGGTCACCGTGCCTCTTTACTCATCCCTCATCAGGCCCATAATTGAGTACAATGCCCCTTTTGGGATGTACCTTACCAGACACCTGCAGCTACTGGAAAGACCCCAAAAGTACCTCACCAAGAGGATCAAAGGGCTCAAACAGATGCCATATGCTGCCCGGTTAAAGAAACTCCAGCTCTACTCAGTGGCATACCACCTGCTCAGAGGCGATCTGTGCCTGATGTATAAAGCCATGTCCAACCCGGAATTATTGGACATGCTGCACCTCAGAAAATCCAAATCCCATCGAGCTACACACTCGAGAGACTTGAACCTCAGCACTGAAATAAATAGGACATGCTGGAGGGACAGATTCATAACCCAGAGGCTTCCCTTCACTCTGGAATAAAATCCCAGTCCAAGTTAGGCAGAGTCCCACATTGACTCTCTTCAAGAAGAATCTTGATGAGTGGATGGGAGATCGTAGGTTTACTCTGACTATCACTTCTGTGTCACTGTTAGACAGAGGCACAGTATACTAACCTCAAAAAAAGGCATAGCAAAATTAATTTAAAATGGGGGGTGAAAGCCAAACACACTCTGGCTAGGCTTTTAAATGCCCTAGGGCAGATAGCCCTAGCATGAACCTATGAACCTATGAACCTATATGTGTGTGGCTGTAATCCTGTCTTGGAATGCATTCTTACTGCAAGTAATCATGGTTCACATGGATGCAGTTGGATGTGATGATCAGAACAGGTCAGTTTATGTTGCATATGTAATTCAGAAGACATAAGGGTCTCTTACACATAGTTGGGATATGTCATGAGTCATGAGGATTACAACAAAAGTATTGCCACAATCATACATAAGCAAGTGATTTTTATATGAAATACATTCATTGTCATATCTGGGAAAGTGAATATACATTAGGTTGTGTATATATGTGAAACAGTTGTCATATATGTTAAAAAAATAAATTTTCATTATCTGATAGAAACAGGAGAGAGAGAGAGAGAGAGAGAGAGAGAGAGAGAGAGAGAGGGTGAGAGAGAGAGAGAGAGAGAGAGAGAGAGAGAGAGAGAGAGAGAGAGAGAGAGAGAGAGAGAGAGAGAGAGAGAGAGAGAGAGAGAGAGAGAGAGAGAGAGAGAGAGAGAGAGAGAGAGAGATGTTTTCTTTTGGTCTCTGTAGTCCTACTGAAAAATTCCTGAAATATGTCCTTCGTACACCCTTTTTAAAAAGTATCTTGTAGCTGGACTAAAATTTTTAATAGCTTGTATTATTATCAGAAGTTATTGCTCTTACACCTTTTGCCACAAAGATTAATGTCAGAGGTAGGATTTCTACTCTCAGTACTGTAGTATTATCCAGGGTGCTGAAGACAGCAGTACTGCCTGGTATGTTTGATTTACCAAAGTCAGCCTAAACTAATTTTTTTCTACGTTTTTTTCTTAGGTAGTGCTTCCTATTTGCCCACAGCCAAGAAGAGAGTAAATGCACATTAAAATGGGAAACAATGGAAAAGTAAATATTGTGATTTATGGTACGGTATTCTGTAAACAGGCTTTAGACAATGCTTTGTGTACCTTATTTCTGTCATCTCACCACAGTTGCACCTTGCACCACAGAGAAAGTTATCTGACAGGAGAATGTTCTGGAATAATTACTATCCAGAATTCTACTGGACATGCAAAGCTGACAGATGCTTTTGAGCTAGCTAAGGCAGCCTGAACTAAATTTTTCATGTTTGTCCTCAAGAAGTGCACCCTGTTTGCACACTGCCAAGCAAACAGCAAATGTACATTAAAATGACTGTAAATAATATATATGTGTGTGTGTGTGTGTGTGTGTGTGTGTGTGTGTGTGTGTGTGTGTGTGTGTGTGTGTGTGTGTGTGTGTGTGTGTGTATATATATATATATATATATATATATATATATATATATATATATTGTGATAATTGCAATGAAATCTGTACACAGGATTGAAACAATGCTGCATATGCCTTATTTATCTCAATTCACTTCAGTTACTCCTTGCAGCACAGAATTTGACATCTATCACATACATTTACTGAAGTATGGACTCTAACTGTTGTGGGGGGCCATGCAATGACACCAGGAGTGTTCGAGTTGCCTAAGGCAGACTAAAGAACATTTTTCACTTTTTTCCTTAGGTAGTGAGCCATGTTTGAGAGATGCCAAGTGAAGAGCAAAATGATTTCAACTGATAATTAAATATTGTGAATTATGGCAAGGTGATCTCTAAACAGGATTCAAACAATGCTTCATGTGCCTAATTTCTACCAAATCACCTAAGTTGCACCTTGCACCCCAGAGAAAGTTACCTGACAAGTATATTTTCTGGAATGAGTACTATTCAGAGAGCTGCCAGACAATCAAAGCTGTCATGCATTTCTGAGCTACGTAAGACAGTATAAACAACAGTTTTTACTTTTTTTCCTTAAGTAATGAACTGTTTGTGTACAATGCCAAGTGGAGAGCAAATAGAAAATATATATTTTAGGCAGTGGTGGATTGTGCCAGTGGACTGCAGGACTGCAGTCCCCCCCAGCTGTGAAGAAAGAAAAGACCATGTTTAAAATAAAAAAAAAAATATTTATTAATTATTTAAATATTTACTGGCTGCCTGGGCAGTGCTGTAAGTGAGTCTGACTTGCAATGCCCTGGAACTTGAACTGCACATGCTCAGTGAGTTCCGGGTTTTTTTTTTTTTTTTCAGTTTCTGCTGTAAATCTGCATCTGGACTGTTGTAAAAACAGTCCAGATTAAGGAAAAAAGGCATCAGTGTGATGCCCATAAGTCTATGCTGTTTAACCAGATCACCTACAGAACACCAACAGCCCAAAACACCATCACCCATATGGCCGAAGCCATATGGTCGACACCCACAATATCGACAGTGCCAGAACTTCACAAAAAAGGTAAATAAAATTTCCTTTTTTGTGCAGGCAGGGGAGCTACGCCCCCCTGCACCCCCCATGGGGGGGCTCTGTCCCCCCACACCCGCGTACCTTCAATATACCAACTCCGAGATCGCACTACAGTGCAAGAATTGAAATTTTTCCATTCCGCACTATTGAGAGCTAGCGTTTCCCCATTGTCAATATTCTGAATGTCGACCATATGGCATTGGCCATATGGGTGTCAGCATTGTGAGCTGTCGGCGTTCTGTATGGGACCCGTTTAACCGCACAGTGAAGAGAAATGGGATCGGACTGCCATGTCCGCAGTCACATACGTGATGTGACAGGTGAATGGCTGCTGATTGGTTATCGCTCTCGTCCAAAAAAAGAGAGCGAGAAGCAAATCAGTCATACAGGCTAGGTAGCACAGTACTTAATTACTAAGGTGCTACTGTTGCTGAAACAACTTCTGTTAAGTTGTTTGCTTTTTTTTTTGACTTGAGAGAGAGTTCAATTCGACTTCAAGAGGTTACAGCTAGCTGCTAATTTGATTTCCTCCAGTGGCAGTACTACTTCAATAGTTTGTGATCAGATGGAGACTGTAGACAGTCACTCATTTCTATTTACTTTAAGTTGAGGTAGGTCAAGTCAAGTGTCTGAGTCCGACTCCTTCTATTGTAATCTAATGTCATTATGAACTGTTCCAGATGTATTGGGTATTGATTATAATACAAGTTTGAAGAAGGTGCTTTGCTTTGCTTATATTATGAATATTTCTGTCTTTGTGTGCCTTGCCTACAAAAGCTTAGAGCATGCGTGCGTGTACTCTAACGGTTTAATGCTGGTTAAGTTGTATTGTATCTGCTTTAATTTGTGTTATGTTTGTGTGTCAAAGCCACTGCTTTGTATGGAAAAAAACCCACAGGCAAAATTATGACTAGGCTTCTCTCTGGCACCATCAGTTAATATTTGTTCATGTCAGTTAGTGTTAGTGTGAATATTCAGAAAAGATAATGAAAGTAATGACTGCACAATCTACACTGCAGAGCTTTTTAAAGCACTTTTATCTGGCAATAAATACAATTTAAATGGTTATTATTACTTAGAATTCTAGCTTTTCGGGTGCACTTGTATCTGAACAGTGAAGTATCGTGACCAATTGTTAGGGTGATAGATCAGTGTCCTATAAAAATGTATTCTGTACGATCTGCTGTAATTATGTTTATTAATTCTTTGCTAATTAATCTCCTGTTTCTCAGCTTTTTACATGATTGTTTGCATATATGGAGATACTGTTATCAGATGCAATGGGTTCTGAACAATTTAATGAGAATGCTTTCAGTCTAGTACAATATGCAGAAAGGATATTGCTCCAGAAGTAAAAAGTAGAGAGATGTGCTGCACAGTAAGCAGTATCTCAAAGTGTCATTGACATGAAGCAGTCCAACATCAACCAGTCTGAATCCCATTTTGATGAGACATGCATTTCTGCTGTAATGAAACCAGATGTCTATTAGATACAAATGCAGAATCCTTAGTAAAGATGTCTGGCTTTTAGACAATGCTATTGGAACAGAAATGCCAGGTTTAGGTCAGGTTCTGTAATGGTTATGGCTTAAATATTGAGATCAAGAATCCATATCTACAACTGTAAGCCCTAGATATTAAAATGCATGTGACAGTATTTGTAATAAAGGACATGATTACAATATTTTCAGAAGCTCATTGCATTTGTTGGAGACTTGCAGTTATCTTTGCAAGCTTTACCCATAAACTAAACAGAATTCCAATCTATAATGTGCGGTCCATAACTTGTGAAGTAATCAATTCTTTAAGCAATTTATCTTGAGCTTGTTTCTTGTTTGCTGTTCATTCTTTACTTTGATAATGTTTTCTCCATGAAACAAGTAGATTAGTTGTTGTCAGGTAGCAGGTCTTTTTTGGATAAGAAATATTTTTACAAGTATGGTATCACAGAGATTGCTACTTTCAGTATGTTACTTGGTACTTTTATAAAGTTGAATATAAATTATAACTAGAACTGCAGTGCAAGGAGAAGTGGTTTGAGTTGAGTGCTGCTTGTTTTTTTATACTTGATTTTGATTGCCATTCCAGTAATGTATTTAAAAGTAATTTATTTTTTCATGCCTCACAACCTTTTTGTTTCCATCTAGATATTAAGTAAGCTGTCCTGTAGCCAATGCATTGAAATATTTTTTCTTCTCCACTTCATTTTGTCTTGATTGGACTCTCATAATGATGGTTTGGCACCCAGGGCAATGTATTTAATTAAAATCCCAGTTTTTGTGGTTTTGAGAATAGCTCTGCCCCTTTCTAGTTGAGCACACCCCTTCCCATTGGTCCCACCCATTCAGCAGTCTCCTGCATACCCCCTTTGATTTGAAGTCACCAGCCACCACTGATTTTAGGGAAATTACAGATAGTAAATGAAATACAATGCATGGGTATATGTAGCAATAACTGGAGCAAGAAGTGCTTTCATGTGAACAGTTCTTCTTTCTTACTTCTCCTGGCAACATCAGACATGTACATTCTGGAACACCTTATAATACTAGTAATTTGTAACATATTATGTTACACTGGACAGGCTAATGATTGCATGTTTGTATTAGTGACATCAGTTGATTTTTAAGCAAGACAATGGTATCATAAATTGTGATGATATAAATATCCAGACAACTCTCTGTAAAATTATCAAGTCAGTGGATTTGAACCCTGCCTCAGATATTCTTCATCTATAAGCTCACTCTACTCACAACTTGTGCCACAGAGAAAGATATGTATCAGGTGTATTTTCTTCCCTGTGTACTATCCAGAGTGCTGTCAACTGCACAATGATGCCTGGCTGGTATGCATGACCTATGGCAGCCTAAACTAACTTTTTCACCTTTTTCCTTAAATCCTGAAAGAGATTTTCATACTGTCAAGCAGTATGCTAATGATTCAAGACAAGACAAGACATGAAAAAGCCAGCAATGAAATATTAGGACTGTCGATCTCCTATGTATCAGACAATATACTTGCAGACAACTATTTTTAAGTCATTTTTCCCTAACATACCCTTACTAGGTGTATGTAATAAAGGAGAAAATGTAAAAGCTAATTGTTCCTGGTTTCATGGTATTCAGAGACACGTGTAAGCCATTAACAGGTAATACTTCTCAGTGCTCATCCTTGCTTTGCTAGGGTATATTCAAGTAATCAGGTAGGACCTTACACCATGTTTACCTTCCTTACATGTAGTGTAGACTTCAGTATTTAGGAGAGATAATGATTTCACACCTCATTCGCATACTCTCAGTGCTCACAGGGCTGACTCTGCACTATATGTAGGTAAAGGTCTAGGTAAAGCCCTTGTATTATAATGGGGAGACTGTTAAGAAACTATGATAAATACTGGTAGAATAGTATGCCTTTGGAAGATTCAACTATTTTCTACATTGTTGTATTATCAAGGTATATCGATATTTCTTAAATAATGCTTTCATTTTAACATTACTGGGTAAAATGTGATGACTGTTGAAAACTATTTGTATAATTTTAAATGTATTTACATTTATTCTTTACTTTTGCCATAGCATTTTCTGCATTTATACAGTTATGCTAAATTGTTAATGCAGAAATATAACACAAAGTTTAAACCTGTGTTATCTTCATTACAGAGATGTTATGCACTCTGTGCTGATAACTGAGTTCAAAATATACTTTTTTATGCCTTGGTGGGTTGCATTGGGAGGGGCTGACTTGTGTGTAGCCACAAACCATATATATATATATATATATATATATATATATATATATAGAGAGAGAGAGAGAGATATTGATATGAGAGTAATCAGTGATTTAACTTTTTTTCTTTACAGTTTCCACATTTCCTTATCATTAGTGCAGTTACAGATTATGTCCTTGGGGGTTGCCCCTGTCTGATGTTATCAGAACACAGCCATTACATGGCTGGAGTTTGACAGGCATCAGTTTTCCAATTTGTATGTGCATGGGATTTTAGGCTTTGAACTAGGTTGTAAATGTGTGTGCTGTCCTTTGCCTCTTAGCCAGAGTGAGGCATACTATGCATGCCTCTGTCTGCCAGTATCATCTGTAGCTGTTTGTTCTCCCTTAGACTCCTGATCTGTATATGGTGCTACTGATTGCAGCCATGCCTGTGCTTCTGCCTCTTATTGTGTTTTTGGAGCTGTTTCCTGAGAATTATATTATGTACCAGGGCACAGACTGTGAGTATTTGCGCAGAGGTGCCTGGGTCATACTGCAATGCACCTCATGATGTGTCTAGACAAATTTGCCTTGATTTAAGCAAACCAAACACATGTTCTATGATATTGCTAATTTGAGCATGTGCTTCATTTTATCCTTGCTCAGTGGAGTTGTGTGGGTTTCTCATGGATGTAATGAGCCAGGGGTCCAGTGCATAACCTGCACCCCTTACTAGATGCCCTTGAGGCATATCACCCCTAGCAAACCTGGTATATAGTTCACAGGTGTGCCATACGTGTGAGTCATGTAAACTGCCTGGGTTACCTGCATAGACATTGTAGATGATCCCTTGTGCATTACAAACAACCTGACAGTTTATAGAGTGGAAACTTTTTTCTGTTGATGTACCTCCTTCCCTGTTCCCCATGTGGGGCTTTTATTTCTGCGTGTCTGCATATTGTGCATAAAATTCCTGCATGGTTCTTGCTCTCTTCTGTGGTGTTTGTGGGGAACAGATATGCTCCCTTGCATGTAATAGCATTGCATTTAAAAACTGACATAGTATTCTTGAGGCTGATGTCTGTGACACCCCTAACATATCCCCTGCGGATCTCTGGAAAGTAGCAATAGCTAGTATGCATAATGCTAAACATACCTTTGTTTCCACTGGGATGGATTCTCCATGATTTGCCTAGGTGATTGAAGTGAGGTTGCAGATTTTCCATATTTTCTTCAGTATTTCCCTGTCCACCCTGTATCTGTCAACAATTTCTGTGTCATGCAGTTCATGGCATGTCAAATGGACTCTAAACACCCTTCATTTTCTTCTTGCCTGAGGTCTGACAGCAGCAGCACCCTGACATAAAGCCTGTTGCTCACAATAATAGTAGCAGCAACCCCTAACATGTTTTTTTTTCTTAGTGTAATCATGCCTGTATTCCAAAAGGTTTTGGTGGACATGGCAAAGGCCTCCAGCAAGTGTACAGAATTTCTTTATAGCTTCCTGAATAGCGCCACCATATTGGAATAGCATATACTTCAGCTCTTTATGCTTTAATTAGCATATTTTGCTTTTCCCATTGTTTAGCTGCTGTACACATCATGTAGAGTTGCTTAATGAATACCACATTGCGTGCTATCATATTGGTGACAAGCTGCGTACTATCATATTGGTGGCAAGCTGCGTACTATCATATTGGTGGCAAGCTGCTATGTTTTGTGTAGCTGGTAATGAATTCTGTCCTTGATCAATTTTAGACCTATTGCTGCTGTCACTCATTAAGACTGCTTAGTAGAAGCACACTGACCTACCAGTTAAACTTTGTCCAGCTATCATAACACTGTCCAACCCAAGACAATTACATTTTTCTTCCTATTTTTTTTTCAAGCATATTGGTGGTATCATCCAATTTTTAATAGTAATTGTATGAAAACACAATATACATAGTTTGCCTCACTGCTTTCAAAGACTTAACAAAATGTTAATTAGGTAGAACATCTGAGGTATTTTTTTTATTGTTTTCTGCTTACAGCTTTAATCATTATTAAAAATACTTTATAGTAACATACAGAAAAAGTCTTGTTTGAAGAAAACTCACTGAAATGCTTTTGAAGACAAAATGATTTGTATGTTACATGTAATCCCTTCCTCCTATCCTGATAGAAATCTAATAATGTGCAGACCTCTCTCAGATTTGCAGTGCAGTTAGAATATTGAAGGCCTAATACCTTTTATTTTCCATTCTCATCTTGTTAACTTTTCATTGTGATTCTTTACAGACATTTTCAGTCTTGTGCGCTTCTGGATTTGCGTATGCCTGACAACCCCTCTTTCTCTTCCAGCTTTCTACAGCTATTTATCCTCAGTCATGTTGCTTTCTAGGCTTATAATTCTCAGAAGTGCATTATATTCCCTTGCAAGAGATGCACTAATCTGTGCTATCATTTGTTAAGGCTGTTCTTATAACATGAATTATGTCTTCCTCTACAGGAATTTTTTGAATCATGCACTGCAAAGCAGAATTTATGAAGGTTTGTTTCTACTCCTTCCATTAAAAACAGTATTCTATCCCAGAAGGCAATGAGTCAGTTTATAATTAATTTACAAACTGAAGGTGCAACGTAGCTGTTAATACACTAAAGTTCTTTTGTCTCACCACATTCTGAATTTACTATGTTTGCACGTGTATATGCAAATATGCTTTCTAGGCATATTAAAGAAAATGTAGTGACTCTACCACAGAAACATACATATTAAAATTCTTCTGACTGAAGGAAAACACCCCACCAAGGTGACTTAACAAGATGAAATGAGTGACGATCTGGACAGACTGTACCATAATGGAATGCAGAGCATGAGACCCACTGCTGTTTCTGCTTTCATTGATAACACAGCACTCACCTTCTAGCTTTGATGTCACACTCAGGTACATTGTGGTAATGATGACTCAACAGCCATCTCGGATGCTTCTTTCCTTAACTTAGGAGGAATTTATGTCTCAATAATGAAGAGAATGGTGCTTAAAGAAACTGGTTCATCTTTATGTACTTTATAATCTGACAGCTCTTTAATTAAGGCCAAATATCACAATACACCGCAAGCTTCTACTTGTAATATGTTATTTATTGAGACCCAGCCTAAGGCTAGAGTATGTGTGAGTTGATGGTCATTGAGTTGAATGGGTTCTTCTGTAAAGAAGAGATTTGCACTGAGATGCAGTCTAATATTCTGTCTATGAGTAACATCATGACAGAGCACTTCATAACTATCATTTCAGCTTTGCAGTTCTTCTTGCCAAGATAAACTAGTAAAGGATTTTTATACACAGTATACGTGCAAAGGGACATTTGGCTATATAGTGTTACGTTGGAATGCTACTCAGAATTTGTTCTATGCCTTGTTATCGTTGCTTGATAGGATATAGTGTTCTACTCAAAACATTATACTGGATAAAGAAGATGACAGAAAATGAATGTATGAATATGAAGGAATGAAACAATGAACGCCCATAGTAAGGGCATTTGAATACTTGTAAATAGATTGTTTGACTATGTCAAGTCAAAATCAATGTTTTTCAAACTTGTGAATCAACAGTACTGAACTTTGATACTGAAAATGTGATGAAACTCCTTACTAAGGTTAAATCTCATTTACTTTAGAAAAGAAATGGCTAACTTTTCCCTTATCTTACAAATTACATGTGAACTAATGCTGCCACATTTTTTACTGTGCACCTTTACAAACAGTTGTCTGTAACTGATCGCCAGCAGAATGCTCCATAAATTGCCATTGACATTATCTCACATGAGTTCTAACACAGTTAATTTTATTACATATGTGCTTTTAGTTTTCATTTATTTTAATCTCAGATTAAGACATTTGAACATACTATGTCTAAAATTAAATTCTCCTCCTCTAAAACAAAAGACACATTCTTCTGAATGCATAATAGCAGGACTTCGGGACCTGGTTATGTTTTATGAAAACATAAATAAAACTACTGAACAAAACAAGAACATTCAGCTGGAGATGAAGTTAAGAAACACAAATGTCATTGTATCGGTCTTGCTAGAGCAAGATAAGACAATGGATGCTACTGGCTTTCTAAACAGAACTAAGAAAATTTATGTCAGAGATGCTTACAACAATGCCAGAGTCCATTTTTATGTCCAACATCAAGATACTGAACTACATATCTATTGCGAATATCAGTCTTTTTGGCTGTTTACAAGAAATCAATGGGTGCAGTTGTTATCTAAGAAAAGTTGATTGTTGCATTACTAAGTCTGGCAATTTTAATAATTGTGTAGTATGTTGATTGACTGGATATCTATTAAATTAACACTGTGTAAGAATTGTTTGATCAGATGTATAATTAATGTTTAATCTGGCCATTGCTTGATGTCATCTCTTGTTTAGTGTCATATGTTATGTTTGGCCTTAATTTATGCACTCTTTGACATTTCCTTAACTTTTTGGAAGCCACGTTTCAACAGTAGCTCAAAAACTTTCTATCTGCCTCATTTAATTTCCAAAGGCATCTCTTGAAGATCCAAAGAAGTCTTAATTCTCCTTTACCTGTATCACATTAAAGCCATTACTGACTATAATTTTTTTTTGGCATGCATTTGGTTCAACATTTCATTCAGCTTGAGAGACTTTGCAGATTCCTAACTAAGAAGATTGGCCTAGCAAATTTTAGGTATTGGGATTGACTGGCTCTGTACTTAGTCTCTTATAGACTTCTCTTTTGGAATCCATGTCTAACCTTTTAAGCTATGAAAAATGAACCCTCTTTGATTTCTGATTCTTTTGCAGAACAACCCGTTACTCAAATACCCAGTTAAATGAACTAAACCTTCATCAACAGAGTCATATCCCAGAGCACCCCACATCAGGAACAAACTTCCACATTATGTCAAACAGTGGAGCACTCTTGTCAACATCATGGTAAAGCTAGATAACTGGAGGGGTGGCCTAAGATTATTCCCTGGCGCATCTTGTGTTGTCCTCACTGAGGATGGAGGGAACTTCTGAATACCATTTATATGTCTGCCTTGTAAGGGGTACAAATTGCTTGCCTAGTGCTTACCTATGAACCTATAAACCTAAGAGCAAATAGGTTCAGTTTTTGAAAAATGTTGCCCCATAGTTGATCAGTGTGTTATTTTGATTTTTTTTTGCTTCCTAACTTCTAACTTTCAGTTCCAGTGATGGTACATAAGTTGGTATTCTGAAAAGTTCTGACTTCTAGGTAGATTATTTTCCCTCCTAAACAACATGAGCTTCATTTATTTATTTATTTATTTTGGCATTTGTTAACCGGGTTCATCCGACTAAGCTAGAGCCTATGTTCAGTGGAGGCCTAGGGAGAAAAGTTCCATACAGAAAACCTTATTAATGCAGACATATAAGTAACTACAGAAAGCTTCAAATACAAGACAAAGTCTAATACAGATGTAACTATAGATTACAGTAGTTCATGCTCCCATTACCAATACTTCCTTTCAGTGAAATTTTTGACTTTACTCAGAGTCCAACATTTTCTTTTTGGAAAAATAATGTCTGTCTTTGTTCTTCTGAGCTCCTTGTTCAGTGGTTGCATAGCTAAATGGGGAAGTATAATTTAATTATTATGAATGAATATGAATTTATATGAATTATGAATTTAATAATACCGTTGTATATTTGTCCATAGCTAAATGTCCCAAATAGAGCTACAGGGGTGGACAATCAGTAATTTTCATCTGGCCCCCGAGAAGATGCCTGCATGGGTTACAAAGCCAGATAATTTTTTTCTAGACAGAATATTCATTGCATCTTGAATTTGTATCAGAATGGAGCCAATTTACCCACTGAGGAAGACATCCAACCCCTGCCCAGGTATACTCTGTGGACTATTTTTCAACTTATCTTCCAATGCTAGATACATCGTTAACAATCTCTAAATACAGGTATTTTCAATTAGTATCTGGATTATGTCCATGAAATTGGTTTTATTCTTTATTCTGTTTTAATAGGTTAATAGGTACCCTAAAAGTTGAAGGCATTCTAATATTTTTAAATTATTTTGATACATTTTTTTCTGTTATGGTAGAAGAACTTTGGAGTAATATCTTCTTGCACAGCATTCAAAATTATTTAACAGTACATATCAAATGAAATAAATCCTTAGTTCTTAGATATTTAAATCTGTTGTGCTAGAGATGACATTTAGAAGCATTTAATATTACTGCGCCGTGAATTTTGTAACCTGCTCTCCAGTAATCTAGTTGTGTAAGACAAATGCAGAAAGTATAACAAATAGCTCATTCTTCATACACTATTTAAATCTGGAAGAGCAGCATGTGTTGTTTTAAGTTACATCTTCCAAGTAACCCCTGAGTCACTTCACATCTCTCTCTTCATTTTTCAAGACTCTCCTGCTTATGATGCTGCACAATAGCTACTAAATGAGCTGTTAAACTACGAGTTTACCTAAGCAGTCTCTCATTTTCCAGCTGCAATTTATTTCAAGGATTTCCACAGGAGCACTTGAAGAATGAGTCAGAATTTTCTTTTTATGCCACCTGTGGCTCATTTTATGTTGAATTGTTTTGATCTTTTCCATTTGTTCTGTTATGCTTTCATCTAATGAGAGACAAGTAGTCCATAATCATATACTTTTATATACTTTTATTCATATAATGACATGCATTCAGATTAAATGGATTTAGAGAATTATTACAAAACTATGTCTCCTCAAACACCACACCGTGTATTCATCATTCTTTTAAAAATATTTCCTGAACCTATTATTGTTATTATTATTTATTTATTTATTTGTTTGCTTATTTTCTTTTTGTCTAGGAAAACATTGAATTTGTTTCCTGCATGGGTGTCTGCATTCATTGAGGCCCAGTCGTATTATCTGATTTATGCATTATTAATGAAGAAAATAGAAATGATGTGTGTTGTATCCTCATACCAGCTGCCCTAATTTATGTTCCAGCACTTACATTGTAGTACCATATAAGGAGATGGGGAGTCCATATACACACCTGAGGTATTGTCCTCTTCCTGAAATGTTAAACTGAGGTCCCAAACTCCTGAGATGGTGGTTGCTTATGCTGATGTAACGAATGCACTTGTATGAGTAGGAAAATGTCCCTGGCGTCCCTGCATGTTTTCTGTAGCCAGTGTTTATACCGTATTGGGTCTCCCATGAAATTAGAATTATGAGTCTGTCAGAGGTTTACAGAGGCTACCAGAAGTTTGGATATTGCCACACACATAACAATAGTACAAGGCATATAAGTTGGCAGGCTTGGATTTAAGGGAGGGTTAAGGGAGGGGGATTTATTCCTGCTAGGATTATCTCTTCTACATAGGAATACAATCACATGTGGAACCATGACCTTGTAGTCAACATGTGGTACCTAGAGAGCCTAATTTCTATCATAAGCTTGTAGTGCACATCTACAGCTCATTGGACCCATATAGTGCACTTCATTCACAGCATCTGACTGTAGCAAAAGTGGAATTAATGCTGACATGCTCCTTATGTCTGATGTTGACATGGCATGACTTTAACTCTGGCACTCACATAGAACCCTTAGTGTCTCAGCTTTCTCTGTTATACAGTACTCTAAAGGGGATAATGTTGAGTACATTCTTGTTTTAGAAAGGTACTGAACCTAAACCACATTCCATGAAAAGCACTAAAGCTTTCAAGTTTGTAATGACAGCAGGAACAAATTTCAGGTCTCTTTTCATTTATTTCCACCCACTAGTGAGAAGAACCTCTTGCAGGAGTCCATGGATAGTGTCATCAGTTTAGTGTTACTGTTTGCAAACAAGCTAATTCTGGGACTTCAGCATCTAGGATGTCAATAATTCTGTGTCCCTTCTAAAGATTTTTGAACCTATAATGAAAGGTTTTAAATACATTAAGGTAGTTAAACATTAAATATTGCCACACAAGGATAACTATTCATTGGACTCAGGGTTTTACCTTGTACTAATAAAAAAAAAAATAGGAGTGAAATCAATCTTCTGGTCAGACCATGGCCTGTCCTTATTCAGTGTCAAACTATTCTGTCTTTTTTACCTGTTGTTCAACATTTTGACAAGTGTAAAGCAGGTGGATTAAAATTCACTGATTTGTATTCACTAATGTGTCATTCCCTGACTGCAGTATTCCATATGGAATCACTGCCTGTGTGACAGGATTTGTGTACCAGAAGTAATTCAAAGTGTTATAAGAGTGTCTTTTCTTTCTCCTCAGTTGCATAAAATGGTTTTTAGTATATATAAGGAAGGATGTGGGAGGATGACAAAGTTCCCCACACGTGGGTTGCAGGTATGCATACCATTTGAAAAATATATTTTTAATACATCTTTTGTTCAGATACAGCTTTGATCAACTAGTTTATTTCATTTAATTGAAGCAGTGATCAAGTTTCTGTCAGAGCTATGTATCCCCTATCTGTAACCTGCTTCTTTTAGATGCAAGTTCTGAAGAGGAGATTGGTTGTTAGTAGAGAAACTCCCTTACCATATCATGTCTAGCTATAGGTCACCATCTATGCCCGAAGAGTCTCACAACTCTTACCTAAACCTACTAGAGGTGCTCAACATCCACCAAACATCCTATTCATGGGTGACTTTTACTACCCCTCTATAGAGTGTGAAATGTACACTGCCTCAAACTCACATGCACAATGCTCTCTGGACTTTATTAACACAAACACCCTGGAACAGATAATGCATGCTACAACCAGATGATAAAACATACTGAAACTGGTACTGACCAGATTGGAGATCATTGTCCCCTATCCCTGTGTCATGTCCTTACTAGTGAGGTCGGATCACAAAGCTGTCTCATTTAAAGTTAAAATCAACCCAGAAAATCCAGCTAAACTAATAACAGTTAGGTACTATTCAAAGGCAAACTACATCCTATTAAGTGACAGTTTGTCAAAATTCAAGATTCCCACTAGCCGTGAGACCACAGGGGTCTATATCGCCTTATCAAAAAACCTAGTCTGTGTCATGTCCTTACTAGTGAGGTCGGATCACAAAGCTGTCTCATTTAAAGTTAAAATCAACCCAGAAAATCCAGCTAAACTAATAACAGTTAGGTACTATTCAAAGGCAAACTACATCCTATTAAGTGACAGTTTGTCAAAATTCAAGATTCCCACTAGCCGTGAGACCACAGGGGTCTATATCACCCTATCAAAAGAACCTAGTCAGTGAATGCCTGTTTTCAGACCAATAAACAGCAAACAGAAACCCAATCCCTCAAAGCCACATGCTCCAGGGATCTAAACCTGGTCATCACAATGAACAAAACATGCTGGAAGGATAGGTTTCTGACCAAGAGACTAACCATACTCTGGAATAGACTGTCCATACATGTCAAGCTGAGTGCCTTTTTAGCCCACTTCAAAAGGAACCTTGACAATTGGATGGGAGATAGGAAATTCACCCCGGGGATCACATCAGTCACCCTACTAGACAGGGGACCAGGGAAGTAAATATTCTTCAAAGAAATAGCCAGGGAATTGTTATGGCTAGGCTTGTATAGGCCCGAGGGCCGATAGCCTAGTACCAACCTATGAACTCTCACATTTTTGAATGGCCGCTTCAGCAAATTTTTTCCTAGGAGAAAAAATTGCTTGGCTATTATCAGGAATTTGACCTATTCTCCACTATAGTGCAAACTCAGAGTTGGTATATTTAGTTGGGGGGGGCATGGGGGGGTTAGCCCCACTTTGAAGGGTTTGAAATATTGTCTCGTTTTTGGTTGGTCAAGCAATTTTTCCCATAGGAAAAAATTCACTAAAGTGACCGTTCGAAGATGTGACAGTTCGCTGTTTATTTGTCGGCAAACAGGCACTCTCTGTCTAGGATTTTTGATAAGGTAATATTGACCCAGACCATAGCTACCTATGCAGAATTATTCAAAGAGTCCCAATACAAACATGTGAATGGCTAGATATAGGCTGCAGTTCCTATCAGAAATAAAACCAAAACAAATACTAAAAATAAAACCCACTGGTGAAATCCTCACCTAAACAGGGTATATAAAAAAAGAAGAAAACTTGTGGTCAAAATGAGGAAGACCAACTCCCTTAAAGACAGTTGCTCACTTATACAACTAAACAAGAAACTAAGCAGTATAATTAAGTCCAACAAGGGCAATGATGAGGTCAAGATAGCCTCACAGGCTAAATACAGTTAGAAGGCCTTCTTCAACTATGTCTAAAATGTTAGAGGTAACACACAGCTCTTTGCTGAAGTGGTGGTGAATAGTACTATCTTCACCAATGAAAGTGATCTAACAAAGCTACTGCCTAATAAATTCAGCTCAAACTTCAACCTCGACTCTCCCCCAGCTTCGATAGGTGAAATATCCTGCAGCATACTTCCCCCATCTATCAGCAGGGACCAGATGCTGGCAGAAATCGCTAAAGCTGAGAACATTACATCTAGGGGTCCTGACAACATCCATGGTTGCCTCTTCAAAAATCTAAAACATGACTTATCAGCAGCATTTGAGGCACTCTTCAGTTATATCCTCGAAACAAGCTACATTTCAAGTGAATGGAGACCCACACCAGTCATTCCCCCCAAAAGGGTGGACCATCATCCAACCCAGGGAACTACTGACCCATCAGTCTAACAAGGCTAATATGAAACACTATGGAATGAAGTATCATGGAAATGATAAACATGGACACTGACAACCTACAGACACCGTATCCTTCCCAATTTGGCTTTGTTAAGAGAAGGTCATTCCTACTTAACCTGATAAACTTCTTTGAGAGGATCATCAAGGCAATGAATGAGGGTAAAACAGTGCATACTGCATATCTTCACCTGGATAAGGCATTCAGTACAACACCCCACTCAGGCATCATTGACAAGCTCTATGAGCTAAGCGTAAATCTGGGCATAACTCACTGAATTGACAGGACCCAAGAAATCAAGACTATTGAGACCACCTCCACCAAGACCATATTCAAATGAAATATTGACAATTGGATAGGAAATCATAAATTTACCCCTGGTCTGGCCCTCATGTCCTTTATGGTCATCAATAAGAAAACTATTATCCTAAATAACACCCCCCCAAAAATCCTTAGTTACATCTCTACTAACATTCCCCCTCTTGTATCGACATCAGTGATACTCAGGACCCAAATGGTCTTGGGGTACACTGCTAGGTTTGTAAGAGTCCTAGGAGTTCTAAGCCTAGTAACAACCTATGAACCTATAGGATCATCGGATCATAGGAAGTTACTAGACTATTGGCCCTGAGGCCGTTACAAGGCTAGCCAAGAGTTTAGCCCATATATAGACAAATCAGCACTCAATGCCCCTGTCCAGCAGGGACACAGGTGAAATCCCAGGGATGTATTTTCTATTTCCTATCCAGCTATCCAGGTTGTGCTTAAAAAGGTGTAAAGAGGTATTCTGCTTGACGTGGAGAGGGAGTCTATTCCACAGATGGGGAAGTGTCTGGGATATAAATCTGTCCTGCTAACAAGTCCTATTGATGTCACAGACCAGGTTGAGGCCATGTGTGGGGGTTATTCAAGTGGAGCTTGACTTGCGGATATATAGCAGTCCCATCAAGGTGGGGTCTGAGATTGCTTTGTATACCAGACAGATGTCACCTCTAAGGAGTCTGTAGGAGACTGAGTAGAGGGACAGGGCCTTTAGCTTATCTGTATAGGGTAAATGTTTGAGGCCCTGGATTCTCTGAGTGAAGAACTTCTGTGGTCTCTCCAGCTGCTGCATGTGCTTTGTGAGGTTCATGCCGAATGGGGCATTGTACTCAATAATTGGCCTTATAAAGGAAAAATACAGGGATGTTATGACCTCCTTGTCCCTGGATGAGATACCCTTACGTATGAGGTGGGCCATGTAGAAAGCTTTCAGTACAATGGAAGCAACATGGTGGTCAAAAGTCAGGTTCCTATCAATCTGGGTGCCCAAATCCCTCACAACTGACTGCATGCTTAGGACATTGTTGTTAATGTGGTAATTTGTGGGGACATCACTCTCCCCAAAGGGGATTATGATGAATTTTTTTGTATTCAGCTTGAGGCCATATTTCTGGCACCAGTCATTTGGTTGGGTGAGACCCTCTTGGAGGATGTCCACATCACTAGGGGAATTTATGACAGTGCCCAGCTTGCAGTCATCTGCAAACTTGGTTAGCCATAGCCCACTGATTTTGGCCTGCATCTCAGAAAAGTATATCCCAAATAACAGAGGCCCCAAGACAAAACCCTGGGGTATGCCACTCAATGTTTGTCTACTGCTTGAGGTACATTCCCCTATTTTGACTAGGTGGGTTCTATCGGTGAGCCAGTTAGCTACCCATCTGGTAACATACATATTGATGCCTAGTTTTTATCTATTTTTTCCCGAGTGGGAATAGTGTCGAAGGCGTTGACCATGTCAAGGTAGATGGTGTGCACTGTCTTCCCCTCATCCATAGCTTTGGTGACTGTCTCAAAAAAGTCGACCAAATTTAACAGACATGACCTCCCCTTGATGAAGCCAAACTGTCTAGGATCGAGTGTTTGGAGCTTGCCAATGTCCTTGTTAATGAGATCCTTGATAATCTGTTCCATGGCCTTGTAGATCAGGCTAGATAGGCTGATAGGTGTATAATTTCCCAGATCGGTGGACGGTCCTGCTTTGTGTAAAGAAATGACAGTGGCTGTCCTCTACTCAACTGGGATAAAGCCAGTACTCAGGCTTTGGTTGAATAGGGCACCTAATGGTGCTGCATGTTCCTGCCCGAGTTCATGTAGGATGCAGCCTGGGATGTTATCCGGTCCCATGGAGGCTGTATTTTTTGCCTTTGAGAGAGCAGTGATGACCTGATCCCTAGATATAAGTGGAAGGGGCCAGGAACTGGGAATGTCCTGATTTACTGATGGGGGGGCAGAGAGGTGAAATTTTCGCTGAATCTGTCAGGCAGTAAGTTTTCTATATCTACGGCATTTGTATATGTGGTATCCTTGACCACCAGTTCTGAACAGATCTGAGTGCTCCCTTTGAGATTACGGACATATTTGAAGAAGGCTTTATGATTGCCTCTAGCAGATGTGGCCAATTTGGACCCAAAGTTTACTTTGGAGGATTTTACTAGTGTCTTATTTGCTTGTTTAGACTAAGGAGAGATTGCTTCCATCCTTCTTGGTCCTGGACAGCATTTTTTTTTTCTTTTGTTATAGAATTTATTTATTGCAGATGTCCACCAAACAGGTTTACTCTTCCTTGTGGAGGATGATTTAGTCCTGTCAGGTATTCCTGATTCCATGCATCTATATAAATGTTCGCAATGTGGTATAGTTTTGGATACTGGTGCCAGTTCCTAGAGTGGGGGAGGGGGCTGTGAAGCTGTTTATATCATCCTTCAGGAAGCTGTATTCAGCTTTGGAGAATTTTTTTTTGTTTGACCCTAGCTAGAGGGGGGGGGGGTCGAGGGACATGGTGACTTCGAACATGACCACTTTATGGTCGGAGTTGGATCTTAAAATGGAGGATGATACTGCAGGGATGCTGCAGTTGTTACTCGTGTTGGTTAATACCATGTCCAAGATATTATCACTTCTTGTGGGGGCATTGACTAGCTCTTCCAAAGCATTTGAATTGACAAAATAGAGCAATCTCTAGGCATTTGTGTTCTGGCATGAGTAGTTCTTCCAGTCTATGTTTGGGTAGTTAAAGTAACCCATGATCAGGGTAAAGGGTTGAATGTTGATAGATTCAAAGAGGTATAGATAGGCAGTTTGGGCATCTTGAGTCAGATTTGGAGGCTGGTAGCTAGCTATGATTTGTATAGGGGTCTTGTCAATGGTTAACTGCACATGGAGTGTCTCCTGTGCGTCATACTGTTTGACCAGCCTGGAGGTATGTATGTCTTTAATATATACTGAAACTCCACCTCCTTTGGCTTTACCACCCACAGTTTGGGGTCTGAATGTATGATAGGATGAGTAACCAGGTAAGGCTGGGGTGCTCTCTGCAGCTTTGAACCAGGTTTCTGTGACTGTGCAGATGTCAGCATTTTCCAGGGTTAAGAATGCTTGCAATGAGTACAGTTTCATGTTTAGACTACTAGCATTTAGCAGCATGGCCTTTAATTTGGGTTTTGTTGAAACTTTTATGTTGGTAGCTTTAACCTCATCACTTTTTCTAAAAATGGCACTATGGGGGAGGCAAGTGAACTTATGAACCTCAATATGCTGCCCTGGGCTACTTCTCCCATATTTGGATAGTACAAAGTGGATCCAGGAGGTATCTGTTTACTTTTTAAGTGAAAAAGAGTCCTCCCTCCTTTTCTTTACAGAAAGAATCAGCCAAAAAAATGGTCATCTCTGCCTATTATGATGGATTGTCATGAGAGAAAGATTTGAGGGGTCTATGGTTAATCATTAAAAGACATGAACATCGAACATCTATTCATCAAACAGAAATTATCAAACGGCGATTCATCGAACGTGCAGTTGTGAGACAGGGAAAGTAACTTCTTGGCCAACAAGTCCCTGTCTCACGCACAGCAGTATTAATAACCCACCCAGGTGAGGGGCTTCACCCCCCCACCCCCAAATGTGGGAGGCTTCTCCCCCTCACATCCCCCCTAACTATATATACCAAACTGGAGACCACACTCCAGTCAGGAAAAGGGGTTTGTAATACTGACATGCATGAGACAGGGAAACGTTGATTAAATTGTTACTTTCTCCATTTCACAGCTGCATATTCTATGGATGGCAGTTAGACGATAATCATTCAATGAATAGCTGTTTGATGTTTATTTCTTTCAATGATTAACCATAGACCCAGGTTTGAGATCTTACTTGTGAAGTTTGGCTGGATTATTTGTAATATTTTCAAATTAAAATGTTTCACTGCACATTTAAATTATTTTGTAAATGTAGCATCATTTGAAAAACAATAAGAAGAGTAAAAGATTAGATGAACCATCTTAACAATCAATTTTAAGGTAAACAGACTTTCAAAAGCGTCATAATCAAGAAGTCAAGGATATGCACAAGACAACTGTAAGAACACTTCATCATACATTGTTCAAAAACTAATCATGAAACTGTTCAAAATTAAGCAGAAAGCTGATGGTCATATGGTGACAACAGATTCAGTAAGTAATCAGGCCAAAAGAGACAGACATCACAAAGGAGAACTGAGCTGGTGGGATCGGGACAGCTTGGGGGGACAAGATGGAGGGGACAATACATGAAATGCATTAAGGTGGGAGGGATAGGATAGAGGGTATATGTTAAAAACAGATAAAATATTCTGCAAAGCAACACAGTCATCAATATGAGCTCTTGAGTATGTAAAAGCAAAGATAAACAGAGATTTAAGGCAGGAGAACAATACAAATCAAGTTAACAGTGGATAATAGGCCTGATATACAGGCTTCATTACTATAAATAAGCTGTCAGGAATGCTTAGCACAGTTGTTTCATGCTATGTAGCTCTACATCATATTTATTGCCACTATGCAGGGAAGCAGTGCTGATTGCCTTATGTACCACTTGCTGTGCCTCAGCCAATAAGATGAGGTCACTGATATTGTTTCAAGACTTCCATTTCACAAGCATGGCAAGCCAGTTAATGGCAGCTATTTGAGAAATCCAAAAGGTAAGTTAATGTTAGCAGTATAAAATGTCTGGGGTGCTAACGGGTAACCCATACTGCTAGGCAGTGATATAGAACAAATCCTAAAACCTGACTGACATATCAAACTAGAGAATAGGTCCCAGTCAAATAGTTTCTTCAGGCTGAAATAGAATTTGTGTGACACTGAGGCATCCAAAAAATTGTAAGCTCTAGATATTTCAGGAAACATACAAATCATGGTCCAAGTCATCAAAAACAATAATTTGTTAGCTTTTCCTAACATTGGGGGGGGACAAAAACAGAACAAAACACCATTATGAATACCAGTCTTGACTATATTCGGCTTTTAACTTGTTACAATTATTCACTGAAATTGATACTTACACATCTGTGGGGTATTCCCTGCCTGAAATTCCCTGATCCAAGTCCAATGGTATCCCACTTCATCCTAGTGGCCATTTCCTGCCAATTGCTTTTTATATGCTGCTGATTTCCCAGCTATTGCACATCTCGCTCTTACTGAGAGTGCGGATATTTTGGTTTTGTAACATTTGAAAACATTCCGCATCACTTCCCATCACACAAACATGGTAAGCAAGGGTGTGTACTGCTGGGAACCACATCTGAGCAATGTCAAATAATGCACAATAGTGACAAATAGGCCAGTTTCTAGATTATTAAGTATATAGGCACTTGTGTAAATATGCTAGTTAAATTTACTATATATATATATATATATATATATATATATATATATATATATATATATATATAGTTCTTCTACATTTACAGCTATTACCACAAGAAGGTTGAGAAAACAGTTGTGTATGTTGCACTTCATTCCTATAATCTGCAATTTCACAACAGTAAAACAAAATTTCCACAATCTCAGAACAGTAAAACAAAACTTGTACACCCCGTACTAAAACCCTGTACCATCTCCACTTCACACTTACACTTAACAGCTGCTGCTACAGGATTAGTGAGATGATATCTGCTATCTTAGTAGTTATTGTAAGGTTCTTGCTGTTAATCATAGAGCAACGCAGCTTACTGTGTTTGTGCGATGCACAATATTATTAACTGAATGCATCCAGTTTATATGGGTGGCTGTTTGCGTCCTGTCTACAAACTGGGTGGTTCATTCCTCCAGTTTGTGTGCTGCTGCACTTCACACAAACCAGGTGAGCACAGCTAAACATGTTTATGCCAAGAGGCTCATCATGCAAACACTGGCCAAAATATAAAGAAAAAAAGAAGAAGAAATTAAAACACAAAAGGGAAACTGTCCACAGTTTTGCAGAATGTCCAGATATTTGCAGCATATTTTTGGCCTGCTCCTTGTAAAATATGTGGTTTATTGTAAAATCACTGAAGATTGCAGTCAATATATAATGGCATAAATTTCTGTTCCATACTTTGTATCCTTCAGAAAATGCATGCTTTCCCTTCACATTACTGGCACTAAAAGGTTGTGTGGAACGATCCGCAGTCAGTATACAGGTTTCATGGCCAGCAGCACCAGGGCAAGCCATGAAACCTGGCTTACTCACACTGCACATCATTAATATTAATGGTGTGAGGATGATTGATGCTGCGCGATAAACATTATCACGTGTGAATATACATTGTGTAGGCTCTATGCATAACTTACATAGAGTTTATTAAATCCCGTGGCACTAGTTTCTCTGTTTTTTTTTCTCAAAACTCCTGGTGGTGAGGTTAGAACTAGACAGATTCCTATGCTTTTTCATTTCTTATATTAGAGTCTACACTCTGTTTATATCTGCTACACAAAGTCTAAAGTTTGGTATTTACCAGTTCTAATGAGTTCACACCCTCATGTGCACCTTTGCGGTGCTCAGAGGGCTGAAGCTACACTATAAAAAGATAACCATGTAGCTAGGGAACTTGAAGGTGAGGAGACTTGTGTATTTGGACAAACAGAAGCTTATTATTCCTTTGGGGAGATTTCTTGGAAGAGGAGGCTTATAATTTGGCTTAGGTATGCTTGTCTTATTCAAGTACATTCAATATTTTGAAAAATGTCACAAATGTATTTATGTATCCAGCAGAGAATGGAACTTTTTCTTTATGCACTTCGTATACTTCACTGTTAGCATAGACATTTTGGCAGACATTGGCATTTCTAAGATATATTATATTTTCAGCACAATTATTATTTTTAAAATTTGATTGTACAATATGCTATATTATTGGAGAGAAATATAATGTATGTGCAGTGACACTGGTTATGCTTCTGAGATGGGTCAGGGCAACCTCCATGGAAGTGATGGGTATAGTGAGAAGTGACTGGCATTCTTAAATTTACTTTTCTGTTGTAAATGTGTACACATCCTGATAATTGTTTGGAAAGCATAAATACAATTGATTATGTGGCATTCTTTGGTTTGTATGGATCTTCATTTGTTTGCTGCTTTGGGGAGGTGGAGCCACATACCATTCTGTGTTTAAAAGAACAAAAGTATGTTTCAAGTGCTTTTCTGTTGGAGGACAGCAAATTCAGTTGCCAGTGAACAGCTGGCTATAGGGGTGGTCCTGCTACCGAGCCCCCATTGACACCAAATGAGGAGTTCCTGTCCATTGTCAGAGATCTAGACAGCTCAGTTGAAAATGCAAACCACATGCTTAATATCAGTGTTGATGTGTCTGGGAGGAAAGTGTGTCCCAGGAGTAGCTTCCAGGTAAGCTTACATATGGCAAATTTTATATTTGCTTGCATAATAAAATATATAATTTCACTGATACTTCCTGTGATTTTTTCTGTACCTATTGATAAGTTAATAGAGTTATACAAGACAGTTGTTGATGTCTCAGCCAAGTTTCAGTTTCAGCTATTTCCTACAGGACATATAGGTGATTGTGTATTCACTGTGCCCCTGTGTTATTCTTATTGTGATGGTTAATTGCTAACCCCTCTTTGGTTCATTTCTTCCAGGACCATTGTCCCTAGAATGTGTGGAGACATTTGCATATGGCAAGTAAATGCTTGTTTATTAATCACCATTCTTTAAATGTCTAATTGTGTCAGGAGGGTGTAATGAGTGTCTGTATCGCTGTGCCATCTACGATTGTGTGACTGGTACTAATTTGCTATCTTATAATTTGGTTTAATATTTAGTGTACTAGTATTTTCATTCTTGCATTTGTTGCTTATTATCACAGGTGATCAGAGTATAGGTAGGCTCTGGTGATGGTGGTGACCAAACAAAGGCACAGTCAAGGGTTCAGAGGTTGAATCTAACACTAAGACTGCGACTCATCCATCCCTTGTATTTTTTTTCAGACACAGTCAGTATTCCTATGCATACCCATTCTGCTAAGCCCTCGGATATTGGACAAGCTAAGGGTGACACACTTGATTAGGGTAGTGTGAGTACTGCAGCTTCAGTCATACCTCTCAACTCTACAGATTTTCACAGAATGTCCAGATTTTTGTCTCGTACATTTGGTCCATTTTTCATGAAATTGTGGTTTTCTGGCAAATCATTAAAGACTGAAGTCAGAAAGTAATGACATACATTTGAGTCTCAGACTTTGTGCCCTTCAGAAAGTTCATGTTTATGCAAAATCTGTTATTCTATCAACTTTCTAAATTTATAACAGCAATGTTTAAAAATTTTCCTATTTGTGGGGCTTAGTCCCTCATTATTTATGGGTTTGTTCCAATTTCTTGCTCTAAGAGGTTGAGAGGTATGGCTTGAATGCCAGTTAACTCTAGGCACTAGCCAAAGTGTGGGTGGGGTGCCATGTAGGAGGGTTGGTTGGGGTGCTCACAGGAGAAATGATCCCACTCCCCTAGTGGCACTACTTCCACCACTGCTTTAGTGGTTTAGGTGTCTACACATAGAAGTGGTAGGCCATGGAGTCATGGAACTGGGGATAGTCATGAGGAGAGCTTGTCCAGCAGATATCACTCACGTTCAGATAGCACCAACAGATCTGAGCATGGGCGTGCACATGCCAGTGTAACTCCTGGCAGAGCCAGTTCTCACAGTTGAGGATGATGACAATGGACTGATACCTCTAATATGCACTGCTCACATCTGTTCAACATGCCAGGATGTAGAGCTGGCACAGAGCTTGGCTGTGCTCATACACACACTCACACTCACATTTCACAGTACCCCTACAGACATACACATGTAACAGATATGTGAGGCATTCATGAGGTTTGCAGGTCTTTCTTTCTCAGTGGCTATTTGATAATTAGCCACATTTCTGCCTGCCTGCCTGTCTTTCTTACTAACACACATTCACTACTTTTGTGTCAGCCTTGGCCTCCTGTCCCCACCGAAACCCCCACCCCGTGCAAATGATGATAATTGTGCCATCACCTTGTTTCTATCTTTTGGAGTCAGGAATACATATGTACTTTTTCCTATGCACAGAGTGCATGGCTAACTAAGTTCTTAGTATATGTGTGTTGGTGTTGCTATTTTGAAATGTTTACTTATTTCTTACAGCCTTTTTGCTGTTGTGATTACTACCTTGAAATTGCTGATATGTCAGTGAAGTGTATTACTTCACCTGTGAGAATGTAGGGATAATATGACTTTGGACTGCTTTTTGTATTGTGTATATGAGTTCTGTTATGCAGGAAATGGTAAAAATCTATTAACATAATTAATTCCTGGCACATATTAATGTCATTGCTGGACAACTCACACACCTTCTACTTAGGTACATTTTCAAGTAACAGTATGCAAGTATTTGGCATTCATTTGTGTTCTTACCCATTTATTTTCCTTTATGAAGTTCAACATTTTCCTTAATATTCCTGCAGTTACAACTGTTGTAATTCAGGACAGACTCTGTCTGATGCTAGCAGCACACAGACAATACATGGGTAAGCAAAGGTTGTGACCATTGCCTGGAATTCAGTTTTACTGTATACACATGCATAGGATGAAATTTGTACCCCATAGGTGGTCAGCATGTCTGGTATCTATTGCATCTTGGCTATGATGAGGGAATATTGTGCATATCTACTTCTATCTACAACCACAGAAGCTGGTGGTTCCCCCTCTAAGTCATCACCTGCATGTGGCTGTGGTGACCATGCCAAGGGTGGTGGAATGTGTGTACCTTTCCCTTGGTGCTTCTGTTGTAGCTGTTTTTTTAGGATAATATTGTTTAGGAAAGCACAAACAGTGGTACTTTTGGTACAAGTACTGGGACTGTACTGCAAGCCCCCCCCCCCACCATCATGTATCTAGGCACTGAAGCTGTGACTTCAGCAACCCAAACACATGCTCTATGATATTTCTTGTTTGAGTAGGTGCCTCATTATAGCTTTCCTCTGTGACTGTGGATGCATTTTTGATGAGCATCATCAGCCATGGTTCACGTGTATACCCTGCATCCTCCAGTAAATGGCCTTTTGGAATATCCCCTCTGGAAAATCTCTGTTAGAGCTGGGAGTTGTTCCAGATATGAGAGTAGTGGTAACTGCCAAGGTTGCCAGCACACACATTCAGGACTATTCCCTTAGTGTTACACACAACCTGGCAGTTGATGGAGTGGAAGCCCTTTCTGTTTATGTAGACACTTTCCTGCTCCTTGGGTGGTGCTTTGGTCTCAATGTGCATGCAGTCTATGGCATCTAAGTCTCCAGGAAAGTGTGCTATAGAGCTGAAATCCTGCATAATTGTAGCGCTGTCTTCAGGGGTACACGGAAAAAAAAAATATATAGTCACTGGTATGCTGTAGCATAGAATTCGGGAATTGGTATAGGATCCTAGATGCTAATGCCTGTGACACCCCCAGCATGTCCCTTGTGGGTCATTGAAAGGTTCCTGTAGCTAATATTCTAAGTGCTACTCATACCTTGGTCACAACATTTATTGGCTCCCTTTGGTTTGTCCTTGCTCTCAGGTGAGGACAACAGAGGTTGCAGAGTTGGAGTGTGTCTCTGTTCACCTGTAACACTCTACTGTTTCCATCTCATGCAGACCATGAAAAGTTAAACAGAGTCTAAGCACCCTTCTCCTCCTCCTTACCCAAGGTCTATCAGCAGCAGCAGCAGCAGCATAGACTTGAGCCTGTTGCACATGCACATGCAGAAGAGCATCAGCAGCAGCAGCATAGACTTGAGCCTGTTGCACATGCACATGCAGAAGAGCAGCAGCAGCATAGACTTGAGCCTGTTGCACATGCACATGCAGAAGAGCAGCAGCAGCAGCATAGACCTGAGCCTGTTGCACATGCACATGCAGAAGAGCAGCAGCAGCAGCATAGACCTGAGCCTGTTGCACATGCACATGCAGAAGAGCAGCAGCCCCTAACATTCTTTCCACACAGTATAATATTCATGGCTGTATTTCAAAAGTTTTAGAATTCAAAGCCAAAACCTATACTAAGTGTACACAATTGCTTTATAATCTGTGGAAAAGGTAATCCATCTCGGATTGGTTGATTAGCATATAATTCAGCTGCTTATGCTGTAATATGCTATAATGTTTACTGTGATTGCACACCTCTACACACCAAGTAGAGGCATATACTGAATACAAATCAGCATTCTATCATGTGTTCTCATGGAGTAATGTATATACAGTTTTAGTGAGCCATGCAGGGTTTATTGAATCGGGCCCTATATTTAAAGAATTAGCACAAACATAGATCTTAGTAATGGTGTTATTTCTAGATCAAAAATTATACCTGCTGATAGGGTAATAACATCAGTTTGAAAGTAAAAAAAAAATTAAATTGCTAAAACTCTTCTTTTAACTCAATAAATCAAATTACAATTAAAATAATGCCCATATGCAGTGTGGTGCTGCAAAGCAAAATAGCTATTGACCACGCCCTTGCTTCTAAAAGTGGTACATGCACACTTATAGGTTCATAGGTTCATAGGTTTATACTAGGCTATCTGCCCTAAGGCATTTATAAGCCTAGCCCAAAGTTATGTGGCTTACGCCACCCCTTACGTTAGAAATAATGTGCCCATTAGTTTGTTGTGCCTCTGTCCAGCAGTGACACAGAGATGATTCCCGGGGTAAACCTACGATCTCCCATCCACCGGTCAAGATTTCTCTTGAACAGAGCCAGCGAGGTGCTCTGCCTCACATGGACCGGGATTTTATTCCACAGCATGGGGAGTCTCTGGGTGATAAATCTATCCCTGCAGCACATCCTATTTATATCCGTGCTAAGGTTTAAGTCACTTGCTCTAGTGGTTCTGGTGGATTTGGATTTTTTGAGGTGGAGCATGTCCATTAATTCCGGGTTGGTCATGGCCTTGTATGTCAGGCACTTATCAAAAGGAAGTGTTTTCTGTTTAATCCAGGTATAGCAGGTGTCATTCATAGCCACCTAGAAATCATACAGAAAGTTGCTAAAGTATGTATTGCTAAAAAAGTAAACAGTTCTCAGTGAGCATGATCAACTAACTTATTTTCTGGATTAAAAGAAATTAAAATTATTTTATTCAAGTGAAAATGTTAAGTTATAAAACTTTTAAAATTATAAAAGCATCAAATTACAAAATGTTCACATTAAAATAAAATAAATTAAAATAAAATAAAAACATTGCCACTGACCGCATTACTTAGGATTTGCAGTTAAAAAAAAATGCAAAGTATTACAAAATATTTGTCAATTATATGACAAGCTTTGTAAAAAAATGAGTAGCTGCTAAATTATTCAAAATGTATTTTTTTATTCAATGAAAGCATAGAGATGTCTCCATATCCAATAAAACAATGCAAAATGATTGCCTAAACTCTATGCATGCCAAAAACAAACAAAAGCATGCTTGTAAAAAACATCTAATACCAAGTAGAAAAGTCTCAAACCATTTAAATACTTGTTGCCATTAACCTATCATAAAAATATGACTTAAGTAATGCTTCTTAGCATTCAATAAAAAATGGCCTGTATTCCTTAAAGTTTGCAAAAGACTTCAGTGCACTTGGTACAGACATGATTCCAGAAGACACACTGAAGGCAGACCAAGTGTTTAAGTATTTATCATATGATAATTAGGGATTCTGCACATGTCCGTGTGATTCTAAAACACATCATGTGCACACAATGCAACTCAAATGCGACAGTTATGCCAGCTCTGTTTCTAAAATCCTCAGTGCATATATTACCGATCACAAGGCTTTCAAGAGAATACTACAGATCAAGGCCAAATCCATACATGCAAACAGAAAAAAAAACATACAAAAATGCAACCTGCTGTTAATGTACTGCAACAGGGAGCAGTGATGCAAGACATAAATGAGGCTGTGCATCCTAGCAGGCAGCCAGCTAGAATCTGAACAAGGCTACAACTTAACCAGTTGTCAGACCAGCAAAGGAAATCCCATCCCGCTTGAAACCAACATGTGTCTCAGCCTGGGTGTACTTGTATCTGAGACATTCCAGAGACACATAGGGGATGCTGTGAGAGTATCAAAGACAGCTGCCAGTCATAATCTGGCAAAATTCCTTGAAACAATGTGCAGCAAGGTGGATGACTACATATACTTCCCATCCACTCTCATGGAGTGGAAACATGTAATACACCATTTCTACAATATAGCAAACTTTCCCATGTACTTGTTGCCAAAGATTGCACATATATACCTACCAAGACACAAGTTCATCCAAGCCACATGTACATGAGTACCTAGATTGAACACTGAGGTCCATGTCTGCCCCACCACAGCAACACAGATTGCATCTAATGACAAGTACCTACCAGATGTACACACTGAGCATCACACATAACCTAAGCATAACACAGTCCAACATGAACAAATGTAAATGTGTCAATAAACATCACCTCAGTGCACAACTCACACAGGAATAGTATGCATACACACAAAGTCTGTTGTATCACTGTATGATAAACAATAAGGGACACACATCAGTGCTACACTTACATATATGTACAGTATTATGACATGAGACAACAGAAATCACGCACAACATAATTCAGTCATTTTTATTTCAGAAAACATAGTGCAATGGTATTGAAATAATATGAGGCAGCTATGTGTAATACACTGTGGGACACACTCTAATGCAGTCTTGGCCAACCTTGCCAATGTTTCACTCTACAGTCTGCCCTTTCATGACCACATATAGAATCATCCTGCCCAGGTTGCTCCACAGAGTGGATGGATAGGGGTAAAACACCATGTTGAGATGAAGAAGCATGACTGCAAATTGAAGGCCTTGTAGCTGGCAGTACCTCAGCAGAAGTGCCAACAGTTGACATCATTGCATGTTGGACCACAGGCAGGGATTTCTGATGTTCAATTGTGGTTCTGTGGACAGATGGTCTGCCTCTAACAGGTTTCAATCTGCTGTGTGTAGCCATGAAATGAAAAATCCTAATGGCTGCAGTACCGTAGAGACCAGGGTTTCCACTGACCATGCCACAGCTAACAAACTCTCATTTGAGCAGCCAATACAGCCATAATCTCACTGTGTCTGTGCTCTTGTCCATCATGCATGATATGTAGCTGGTGTGCCACATGACCTGTGGCATAGAAAAGTGCATGGAAATCAGAACAATACCATTGCTGTGACTGTTGATTTGACAGCAGCAGGAGGTGGACACCCTCTGATACTTGGCCACATAAAACATCTACTTACCTACATTTATGGTGACAGCCTGTGTCTGGTTGCTGTGTGGATCTGCCAGCAGCAGTGCTCCCAACTGTGGTGTGTTGATCAATGGATTCACCCTGTTCAACATCCACTGTGCCATCATCCTCTGAATGCATTGACAATTGGACCTCCACATTTTCTGTATCATCGGTGTCAAACTCACAACTCAAGGTCGTCTGTACCAGCGGCCATGCTACCATGCTGAGATATATCATGAACAACATCATGATCACTAGATGGGCTGCTGGATCATAAAGACAGTTGACGTGCTACAAGATACAAAGACACAGATCAGGACAATGTGCATGCACCACATCATAGACATTTGCCAAATATATTTCACTGCAATGTTACAAATATTAATGAATTCACCTGCAGTCTACTATATGTATATGTGTATGTTTCACAAAATGTACATATCATAATGATATAATTTATTAACATGGCCAACATACATGACATATGTGATGCATAAAAAAAAATAAAAACACACCTGGCAAACACTCATGAGATGTTGTTCCACTAGGGTGAACTTCAACTAGTGTAGGGAAAAAAAAACATCATGAATCAGATCATTTACACCATTAACCAGTTGAACAGAGTTAAAATATACAGAATACGTGATGTACACATACCACTCATATGTGCACTTGACGACTTCTGCTGTGTAGAGGGTGTGGGTTGAATTGTGTTTCCTGCAGTGGGAAAGTAAAGAGAAAGACAGCACAGTGATGTAGTTATCAAAAAGAATACTGACAACACCACATATACAACACAGCAATATGGGTCACAAATACATGATGGACGTTGCAACTGTATAGCAGAAAGGCCTGTATTGACAAATATTGACAAAAATGTCAGGTGACATGTGTGCTACACATTGTTGAAAGCTCTGACAATGTTACTGTGAGATACCTGGTCTTTCATCACTTGATAATGTGTGACATGCCCTTCCACTGAATGTACCTGTAGTGTTCAATGTTAGAGAAACAACAATACAACAGTAAACAGCAGTGCCATTAAATGAGCTGGGGTGGTAATAAGTTAGTGTGCACAGCAACAGTATTGAGATGCTCACCTGCTGCTCCCTGCTATAGTCTGAAGTAGATGGACATGTGAATATTAATGTAATAAACATTTCAAATGTTTGCACTTCTCTATCTGTAACTCAGATGTACCGATGAATGTAATTATACTTGCATTCATCATCCTCACCCTGTGTGGAAGTGTATTCATAGCTCAGTTCTACTCTCTAAATCATAAACAGCAATACATGACTATGCATGCTGAAGCAATATGAAGTGTGTGTCACAATACTCATCCCTGTAATAAATATAAATACATTCATATTCATCAGGGAACTCCAGCCTCAATCTCACCACCAGGCATTCATCACTCCCCTCTTGCTGTATGCAGTTAGGCCAAAAAAATTGTGATGTCATCAGGGCAGGACATAGGTTGTCCACCACTGGTGGCATCTCTTGATCTCAAATAACATGTTGCTCCGCTGGCTGCATGAAAAATCATATCTGAACAGCATCATCTATAGGTCTTATGGGATCAGTTGTCTCCTCCAACAGCATTGATCATGTTGGTAAGGTCCGTCCAGATTTAATTTCTCCAAACAGTATTTCATAAATGGCCTAGGAGTCTCCTTCTATGTTGGTGGAGAGCATCAATAATTATGTCATTTTCCTGGGGAGGAAACATTCCTGTGATGGTTAGCTGTCAGAAAACCAATGATAAGCATATGATAATACTCATGGTTGAGCACATGTATACATTTCATTCTGTGAACAGCATATGTCTAAATAAACACTCTGCATTTCAGTGCAATGTAAAGATCTGCATAATACTGTCTGTGATAAATATTAACATAACACGTAAAAAGCATCAACAATTCCTTCATACAACATCTATAAAATCAATATAACTTGTAATATAGGAAAGGTTCATGACTGGGATTAGAATCCTGACACTACATATAAGTTGAAGGGAGGTCCATAGACAACAGCATCATGCTACCAGAATCTGGTTGCATTTCACATGAAAATACTAATCACTTAATAATTAAACAACTTGCAGAAAGTATCAGAATACCTCAAGAATATGTAGCCAGTACAGATTCATAGTATATTGAGACAGTACTCATAACACATTTGTTAAGAAGCATTATTGAAGAAATATCCATAACAGCAACTGCACATGTTTTAGCATTGTTTTAGGAAACATGACTTAAGAAGTATCCGTAATATCAACATCATATACTAGATACGGATACTGTCATAATCTCTAGGTTTCTGTTGTTAGATCACAGAGTACAAGGAATTACCATTAAAAATTGCAGATGGTCCACACATCTTCCTCCATATACTGTTATCATTTGCACTGAAAGTCTATCTATACAACTGCACAATTTGCAAACAGCAGTGGAACTGGGTGAGCCTTTCCAGTAAAGCTCTGAAATGTTTTATTTTACCCCTTAAATAGAAGGTGCAGTTCCTAGCTCCACTCCCTCAGTTCACAGATGATTAACCTTAACTGACTTCTTCTAACTTATGTGTGACTCCTTAATTGACCTGTTCTAATTTCTGTCTGACTCACAAGAAACAGAGCTGTGGTGTCTTTACAAGTTTTAATATGCAGTTAAAAACAGAATACAAGTAAAACACAGTGTAAAGAAAACAGATCACAGCATACAAAATAGAAAAACGTAATAAAGTAATACAGAATACAACAAATAAAAAGCAAACTAACCTTTCCCTCACAGCAAACTGTAGCAGAGTCTGGATGAACCTTTCCAGTAAAACTGTACTAAAATATTTAGAAAAGCAACATGTTTGTATAAATTTCCAGACAACACGAGTCCAAGAAATTATAACAACTTCTGCTAAATGTAACATTTTGAGTAAATATGATTTTAAACATGTATCTTTTGAAATGATTAGCTTTAACAGATTTAGTAGTTACCACAACAGAACTTCCACCAGTTGCCAATGTATCTCTCACTCAGACTCACAGAATCAAAGTGCACCGTGTGTGTACTTGCATCATATGTAATAAATAAGGTTAGTTGGAAATTCAAGCTTTTGGAATTTCATTCCCACACATACCAGTAAATTGCTGTTATGCTCCAAAACACACAGGTATACCCCCCTAAACACCCAGTAGATACTGATAAATGGTATTATGTGTGGCACGTGTCCGTTGTATTCCGAAAATCTTAGAACATGACATCAGTGCAACTTTCAAATTGATTTTGATACATTTACTGATCAGACCATTTCTAACTGCAAAATGAGTAGGACCTCAGTGAGCATTTCTGTGTTTTTAGTGTTTTTCAGATTTCTTCCACTTGAGGATCATGATGACTACCTTGAAGAGGCTGAGGCATGTCTGTTTGCATAATTGGACTGACAAAAAGGCAGCCCAGATGTTGACCGTATATGCCAGATTGGAGCAGAGGATGAGATCCAGGCCCAGGAACTTCACTATGATTGCTGTGTTTAACTGGATCGTGAGGGAGCATCAATTGATGATGGGGATCTACTGCACTGGAGGGATGCAGCAGAGCTTTGAAGGTGGGTTGATGAGATATGAAGGCAACTCATAGATCCCTACAGTAAATACCAATATTCTATGTATAGCTTAGCATTACTACAGATTTTACAGATATTTCTTTCAAACATATATATCATATAGTTGTTTACCTCCATCCATAATGATTTTGGTCTTGAAGCCGTTAGAGAAGTCCTTACTGGCTGTGACTGTATGTCTAATGAAGAGACTATGCTTATTGCTATACTTCTGGACATGGTGTTGACTAATAACATTTTTATTTTTAATAGGCAATTGTATTTACAGCATTGGGATGTTGCAGTGGGCATCCCCTGTGTGAATTCTTACGCTAACCTTGCTATGTACCATTGGGAGAAGGCTTTCCTGTTTGACCATCCTGGGTTTTTGAATATTTCCGTTTATCGACATTTTGTTGATGATATCCTATTTTTATGGAAAGGTGATGAAGCAGGTTTAAATGATTTTGTTGCTTATTTAAATTCTACAACTCATTTTTTGAAGTTTAGTATGACATCTTCTTGTGTTTTTGTAGATTTTCTTGATATTACCATTCATCAAGATTCTGCTGGACTATTGAGTACTAGATTATATCGGAAACCCTGTTGGATGAATGCTTTATTGCATTTTAATAGTATGCATCCTAGGATGGTCTTTTCAAACATAGTTAAAAGTCAATACCATAGGCTGAAGAGAATTTGTAGGGATCCAGATGACCTGATACTACAGTTGGATGAGTTAGATAGGTTATTTCTGGAGAGAGGCTATAAGAAGTCTATTTTGGTAAATGTAAGAGAAGACGTAATGGGCATGAGTGTCTCCTCAACAAGAAACATGACTTTTTATGGTGGTAGCAATAAGCTTCACTTTGTTAACACCTACACAGGGGATGTCGGTCGTGTAGTAGAAGTAGTGAAGCGTAACTGGCATGCTCTCTTGTTGGATCCAGCCACTGCCAGGATGGTGGGGAGGTCTCCGCGTTTCACTTATAGAAATAGTAACAACCTGAGACTCATTTTATGCAAGGATGTATTGGGGTGTCCCAATAGTAATTTGGATTTAAAAAGGAGTTTGAGCCCTGGGACCTTTCCATGTAAGCATTGCAGGATGTGTAGTGTTATAACTATTATGCAGAATTTTCATCATCTTGTTTTAAACTATAGGATTGTCCCTAGATTTACTGCCACTTGCAATAGTGTCAATTTAGTATACCTTGCATCCTGTAATTGTTGTATTTGTTTTTATGTAAGCAAGACTACAGGAAGGCTGAGAGACAGGATCTATAATCACTTGTATGATATTAGAAATCTAAATCAACAAAATGCATTAGCCAAACATGTAGCTAATTTCAATATCCATAAGTTTAGCTTTAGAGTTCTACAATTAGTGCCTATCAATATGAGAGGGGGAACTTGAATAATCAATTAGAGTTGGTAGAAGTAAAGTGGATTTTAGATTGCGTGCTCACGTTTTTCCAGGGCTTAATAATCATGTAAGCCTTAAACCGGTCCTGGAAGCACACCCATTCAAATAAAATAAAATAAAATAGAATAAGATGGGATGATGTAGAGTAAGGTAGAATCAAATAACATCACAGAATAGATCATGATTATATCATAATATATATTATGATTGGTTTGAAAATTTTTTGTATGTTGTTTTTATTCTATTCTACTTTATATGTGTTCATTTATCTGGTGCATATTTGTTATGCTTTGTTTTATTTTATATTTTTATATGAATATATATATATATATATATATATATATATATATATATATATTTATGCATATACATATTCATTCATGGTTTATGTGTTTGTTTTTTATATACATAACACTTTTATTGTTTTTTATCATTTTTTGTTTGACATGGAATGCATTTTATCTTTAGTCAGCATTTGCTTCACTGCTGAATGGGTTAATTAATTAATTGATTTTTTCTGCTGTAACTGGATTGGTTAGTACCATTTCAAATTTGTTTAAATTAAGCTGAATGTTTGTTTTTTGAGATCTGATGAAGCATGTTCTACATGTGAAAGCACTTATCCAATGACTACACATTAAATCTAACTGAATTTTTGAGCCTGGTGGTCCTGCCTTGTGTTTTTACCTTTTTACCTTATATTGAGACAGTACTCATACCCGCTGTGGTAGTGCTGCGGTAGCATTGTCGCCTCACAGTTAGACGCTGTCCGGTTCGATTCTCAGCTAGAGCGTCTTCTGCATGGAGTCATGCGTGAATGGGCGTACCTTTGTTGAAAGTTGTGCGTCAGGCCTGGCAAGCCGGTATGTAAAAATCAACTGCTAATCATTAGCGGACCGGAGTTCCGCTGTGGCGACCCCTAACTGGGAAAAGCCGAAAGACACAAACAAATTGAGACAGTACTCATAACACATTTGTTAAAGAGCATTATTGAAGAAATATCCATAACAGCAACTGCACATGTTTTAGCACTGTTTTAGGAAACATGATTTAAGAAGTATCCAGTAATATCAACATCATATACTAGATACGGATACTGTCATAATATCTAGGTTTCTGTTGTTAGATCACAGAGTACAAGGAATTACCATTAAGAATTGCAGATAGTCCACACATCTTCCTCCATATACTGGTATCATTTGCACTTGAAGTCTATCTATACAACTGCACAATTTGCAAACAGCAGTGGAAATGGGTGAGCCTTTCCAGTAAAGCTCCGAAATGTTTTATTTTACCCCTTAAATAGAAGGTGTAGTTCCTAGCTCCACCCCCTCAGTTCACAGATGATTAACTTTGACCTCTTCTAACTTATGTGTGACTCCTTAATTGACCTGTTCTAATTTCAGTCTGACTCACAAGAAACAGAGCTGTGGTGTCTTTTCAAGTTTTAATATGCAGTTAAAAGCAGAATACAAGTAAAACAGTGTAAAGAAAACAAATCACAGTATACAAAATAGAAAAAGGTAATAAAGTAATACAGAATACAACAAATTAAAAGCAAACTAACCTTTCCCTCACAGCAAACTGTAGCAGAGTCTGTGTGAGCCTTTCCAGTAAAACTGTACTAAAATATTTAGAAAAGCAACATGTTTGTATGAATTTCCAGGCAACATGAGTCCAAGAACTTATAACAACTTCTGCTAAATGTAACATTTTGAGTAAATATGATTTTAAACTTGTATCTTTTGAAATGATTAACTTTAACAGATTTAGTAATTACCACAACAGAACTTCCACCAGTTGCCAATGTATCTCTCACTCAGACTTATAGAATGAAAGTGCACCTTGTGTGTACACAGCTTTAAGTGCCACTTGCATCATATGTAATAAATAAGGTTAGTTAGAAATTTAAGCTTTTGGAATTCCATTCCCACACATACCAGTAAATTGCTGCACCTTGTGTGTACACTGCTTTAAGTACCACTTGCATCATATGTAATAAATTAGATTAGTTGGAAATTCAAACTTTTGGAATTCCATTCCACACATACCAGTAAATTGCTGTTATGCTCCAAAACACACAGGTATACCATCTAAACACCCAATAGATACTGATAAATGGTATCATGCATGGCATGTGCCCATTGTCTTCCAAAAATCTTAGAACATGACATCAGTGCAACTTTCAAATATTGATTTTGATACATTTACTGATCAGACCATTTCTAACTGCAAACTGAGTGGGACCTCAATGAGCATTTCTGTGTTTTTTGTGTTTTTCAGATTTCTTCCACTTGAGGATCATGATGACTACTTTGAAGAGGCTGAGGCATGCCTGTTTGCATAACTGGACTGACAAAAAGGCAGCCCAGATGTTGACCATATATGCCAGATTGGAGCAGATAATGAGATCCAGTCCCAGGAACTTCACTATGATTGCTGTGTTTAACTGGATCGTGAGGAAGCATCAATTGATGATGGGGATCTACTGCACTGGAGGGATGCAGCAGAGCTTTGAAGGCGGGTTGATGAGATGTGAAGGCAACTCATAGATCCCTACAGTAAATATCAATATTCTATATATATCTTAGCATTGCTACAGATTTTACAGATATTTCTTTCAAACATATATATCATATAGTTGTTTTTATAGCCATGTGTTAGCTGCTGTGACTATTAGTTTGTGGAGATAAATGAGTAGACTTTGTAAATATTGTCCTCTTAATTATGGATTTGATGCCCATGTTGTTATTTTATTCCATAGTTGAATAATATCCATAACTATGTCCTTTGTAGATGTTCATATGTTTTACAACATCTAAGTATATAATTTCACATAGCCTTTGTTGTCATGAATCACAGACACTTATAGCACCTAGGTCGCAGATGACTGCATTTCGTAGTTTTTCATTATAGTCTCACTGTATCAGCTATTGGACCATTACAAGCTGAAAGACAAACACATGTGTAACTTACTTATATCATTCTTCCTAAAGATGCACAGAGACACGTTTATTTAATATAAATATTAATTCACATATCATTGCTTAAGCATATTTTTATTTATGTGTTGCTAGCTGTTCTGTCTTCACTATGAGAGGTGTTAACATTATATCCATTTTACATATTCTGCTGTTTATCACAGGATTTCTAATAAACATCTGAAGTACTTGTTTTCTACAGTGAAAGCCTTGTTGAGTTTAGTTTAGTCTGTAAAGCAACTGGCCGACATGTTATGTGTTCAAAAACCTCATAGGGGAACTATTAACTTAATTAAATTCACTCAAATCATGTTTTCAAAGACAATATTGCAATACTTTATATCAAGGTTAATGTTGTGCATAGTAATGGCTAATAAGATCTAATAACAGCAGTTGTTCAACAGCATTGTTTGAAGAGCTGTACCTGTTTCTTTATGAGTATCATGTGCTGAGTGTTATCTCAGCTTGTAAAGAAATAGGCCAGCATGTCTTCATTTTGTGTACTGTGTGTTCATTCCTTGAAAAGGGACACATGTATTTTAAGCTGTTATATTGATTTCCTACACCCGTAACATTTGTTTACCAAAGCATATTATACTTATTGATATTAAGGTATATTTTGAGTATTGTTGTAAATAACACTATTTGTTGAATTTCTACTGATACCTCTATAATCCATAACATTCTGTTAACATCAGCTATGCAACAGTGGTGCCACTACATTTTGATAAATCCTGTTACTTGTCTGAGCAATTGTTAGGTTAATATTGTATACTATTTAAAATGCTATGAAGGATTTTTTTGGTCAGGAAATACTGAAGGCAATAGTAGAACAAAATCAGCCTTTAATTTTGAGGTACTGTGAAGGCCACACTAACAAATGAAATGAAGACCAAGGAAGGTGAATGTATTTAACTAGTGATGTACAAATTAACAAGGATTAATGGTCCTCACACATACCTTTTCTGTGTCCATAATGTACAGCAGCAGATATGGTCCTGTTCACAGACGCTAGGTGTTACATGACACTGTCACATTCTCTGAGGAATAGATACTGTCCATTACTGTTAATTTGCTTGAACACAGTGCTGACATGAATGTAATTTTCAAACAGTTTATCTACATGACCAGCATATATTCATACTTTGCAATCTTAAGCCAAGGTCATTCTTAGTAGACCATACCCCATCAAGATGATGTCATAACATTAACTCTTTTCAATGCCTGGTAAACATGCATTTATTATTAAGATGTGTTAGGTAGAGAGTTAGCTCTCAAGCTTTGAGTTTGGATGTAAATTAGGGTTGCAGGTTTGAAACTCATGTCCTCTAATCTATGCTACCAGATACTAATACCTGAATGCAAAAATGATAATTGAGTATTGCACTTATATAATGTTCTTCAGAAAAACAGTCTCCAAAAGTGTGTTGAGAAGTCTATAACAGCATTATCTGAGGAATAAAAATATATATTTTTTTATTTCAGACATTGAGAACCACAGTTGGTACAGAGTGATGTGCAGATGCACAGGCTTGAAGAAAAGAGGAGGAAGATAGGTATGTTTATTATTTTATATATATGGTGAACTGAAATGCAAATTCCACTGTTTTCAGCTCTCTAATTTTCAAATTAACATGTTTATTGATTCGAATGCATGAATACCCATAATGCATCAGTAAGGAAAGTGAAACCAGCAAACGATATCTGCTATTATAAAACTTATAGTGTTGAGATATGCATTTTTGATCCATTTTGTAAGCACACATTTTTTAAACAATACATCCACAATCCAAATGACAGTTTTTTGTGTGCATCTGTCACACAGGTGAGTATTGGGTATGATGCATGGTTTTGCATGTTTGGCTGTGCTTTCTGATGAATGATCTCTTGTGCCTAGCTTGCCTATACACAGAGTGAGTGTGAGTTTGCTGTGTCAGTGTTAGCACTGTTTGCAAATTGTGTGGTACTGCCTTCAATCCAGTGTTGATATTGCATTTGCCTCAGACACCATGAGTGTGTTTGTAAAAACACCTTTATAGCCTAGATTGACTGAAACTTGAGCAAGTACCTACTTGATAGCAGCAGTTCATAATCACCACACCCCATTGGTATTGTTTCTGTATCCAACCCCTTGTTTGTTTTTTAAAAACACTGCTATAGCGCAGGTACCCTTTGATAGTATAGGTTGACTGACACTTGAGCAGGTACCCATTTGAAAGCAGCAGTTCATAATCACAACACCCAGCAGGTCAACATTGCTACTGTTTTTGTCTGCAACCCCCTTGGTTGTTTTTTTTTTTAACAGTGCTATAGCCTAGGTTGACTGACACTTGAGCAGGTACCCATTTGATGGAAGCATAATCAGCAAGCACGTTCACAAAGTTTTGGGTTTTTTCAACCTTCTGACTCCTGATTGTTATTGAAGATAATACATACAGTTGTACACATACAATACTGTTATTAACACATATATAAGATTCTGATATGTCTAAAGTTGTGTTGAATGAGCACATCACATTGTTTTCAGTGTTGCACTCATTATATTGATGTGTGTTCAGCCAAATATCATACTGCCTGTCTCACAAGGTTGTCATATGGTTTGCATATTGTCCACAATAGTGTCCAATACCTTTCACCTCATTTTTACAACAGCATGCTGCTAAATGCTAGAACTCTCAACACAAAACTGCACACACTGGAAGCTATCCTCAGCCAGGAAGACACAGACATTTGTGCGGTCACAGAGACCTGGTTCAAGGCTATGGAGTGCACCCCATCTGCACTGGGTTACACCCCCTTCCACACATTCAGACCACAAACTGAAGGCATGAAAATTAAAGGAGGCAGTGCATCGATAGTCATTAAAGATAAATACACCTCCAGATTGATTAAAGAGTATGATTCCCTGGAGACACTTCAGGTGCAATTAACTGTTGGTAGGACACCTATTCAAGTCATTGCCAGCTACAGGACCCCCTCCATGAATCAGGACACACACTCAGCCTATTTGTATCTGCTTGACTCTATCAAGATACATCAAAATACTATGGTTTTGGACAACTTTAACTACCCATCCATTGACTGGGTAAATTACTCATGCTCAAACTCACTTGCTAAAGGTTCCTTGACTTTGTTAATGCCAATTCCCTGGACCAGCTGGTTGGCACCCCTACAAGGGGTGCCAGCATCCTGGATCTGGTGCTTACCAATATGGAAGACCACTGTAGCACCCCCACTGTGAGGTCCTTCCTGGTGAGATATGACCACAAATTGGTCTCATTTGAAGTAACTATCACACTTGACCCTTCCCCAGCAACAAGTAAACTAAAAAACTTCTCCAAAGCAAATTATAACTTCTTACAGGATGGTATAAATAGCTTCACTGCACTTCTTCCCTCTGATGGGACTGGCAACTATGCCGAGCTCTACACCAAAGCTTTATATGAATACCTGTAGATCTGCGTTGAAATGGCCATACCTGATAGGACCAAAACTAGCTCCTCAAGGAAGAGCAAACTTGCCTGGTGGATAACTGCCATTAACAAGCTTTACACCAACAAGAAGAAATTGCTGTCTAAGAGTAAAAGGGAGTGAGCCCTCCTAAACTGCAAACACTCCCTTCTCAGCTTAAACAAGCAAATAAGACTGCTTGTGAAGTCCTCCAAATCAAACTGCGAGTCCAAATTAGCTTCCTCAACAAAGAATAACCAGAAGGAATTCTATAGTTGCATCTGTAACCTAAAAGGAAAGGCCAAACTGATAGTTAATGATACCACATATGCTGAGCCTGTGGACAAAGCTAACCTGTTTGGCCGACAGGTTCTGTGAAAACTTCACTCCCCTGTCCCCACCATACGTACCTCAAGACATCCCACCTACCTGTCCCTTACCTTGTATCGCTAAAGAGCAGGTCATAAATGCCCTGTCTAAGGCCAAAAACACAGCATCTAAGGGACCCGATAACATCTCAGGCTGTGTCCTACATGGACTTCAACATGAATTAGCAACACCATTGGGTACTCTTTTCAATCATAGTCTAAACACCTGCTTCATACCAGCTGAATGGAAAACAGCCACTGTTATTCCCTTGCACAAAGGTGGTGCTTCCACTGACCCCGGGAACTATAGACCTAATAGCCTGAAAAGCCTTATCTGCAAAACCATGGAGCGAATTATCATGGACCTTATCAGCAAAGATATAGGTAATCTCCAAACACTTGACCCTACACAGTTTGGATTTGTCAAAGGGAGCCCATGCCTGATAAACATGGTGGACTTCTTCAAGACAGTCACGTAGGCCATGGACAAAGGAAATGTATGCATATAGCTTACCTGAACTTAGCCAAGGCATTCGACACCATCCCCCAGTAAGGCATCATTGACAAACTCACCCAACTAGGCATCAACCCTTATATCATTAGATGGGTCACTAACTGGCTCACTGATAGAACTCATATTGTCAAAATAGGAGAATCCACCTCCAACAGCAGACCTGTAACCAGTGGTGTTCCACAGGGATCAGTCCTAGGACATCTACTGTTTGGAATCTATTTCTTCAAAGTGCAAGCAAAAACTAAAGTTCTATGGCTGACAAAAGTCTGCTGATGACTGCAAACTGGGAGTGGTCATAGAATCCCCCAATGATGCCAACATCCTACAAGAGGGTCTTACACAAAAAATGATTGGTGCCAAAGTCATGGCTTTAAACTCAATGCAGAAAATGTATTATCATTCCTTTTGGTAAAAGTAATCTTTCTGATAAATACCACATCAATACAAACACCTTAAGTAGGCACTCAGTGGTGAGAGACTTGAGCACACAGGTTCACAGCAACCTTACTTAAGATAAGTTATAATTTCCATGTATTCTTCCCTCATCAGGCCAATAACTGAGTAAAATGCCCCTTTTTGTATATACCTTTCCAAGCACCTGCAGCAATTGGAGAAACCACAAAAGTTCCTCATAAGGAAAATTCAACATCTTCAGCATCAGTCCTATGGGGATCATCTGAAATCACTGTCACTTTATTCTGTATCATACAGACTACTTAGAGGTGATCTCTGCCTTGCATACAAGGCAATCTCTGACCCTGCTTTATTGGAAATACTGCATATCCATAAGTCAAATGGTACACGGGTTACTTGCTCTAAAGACCTTAACCTGGTATGTAACATTAATAAATCCTGCTGGAGGGACATATTTGTCTTCCAGAGGTTACCATGCCCTTGGAACTGACTCCCACTTCACGTCAAACCTCTTTGGTCCTCTTTAAATGCAATCCAGATGATTGGATGGGTGACCATAAATTCACCCCAGGGGATCCACCTATGTCTTTCTTGGGCAGGGGTGATAGGTGCTGATTGTGGAAATATGGGCAAAACTTGGCTAGGCTTTTAAGGGGCCTAGGTTCATTATCCTAGTAACCTCCTATGATCCTATGATCCTATAAAAAGGAAGCAAGCAGGTTGCTGTGTTTAAGGATATCCCTGCAGATGTCTTGACAGGGAATGATTTTGATAATGCAGTACCTTGTATGCATGCAGTTACATCCAGTCAGGCTCGAAGACAGGCATGTAGGTCTGGTAGTCTTGGGGAGACTCAGACAAACCCCACACCTGAAGCTGGTGCTGGTGATGTGGCTATTTTAGGGAGGGAGCTACCTTGTAGCAGGGAGCCTGAAAATGAGCCACAACTATTGGTAGGTGCTGAAGTTCTCACTGACAGGGTGACTGCAAGGACAGAGGTGAGTGGTAGTACCCAGGCTGACAGAGAGGCACAAGCTGTCAGAAGATACCAGGCTTCCTGCAGAATGGGATCTGGGATGGGTCACAAAGGTAGAGTTGAGACAGGTTCAGCTTTTGGACCCCACCTTACAAAGCTTGAGGGAGGTAGCTAAGGAGACACCTGATGCTCAAGGAAAGGGGGCGTCTGTATACTGGAACAAAGGGTTACTGTATAGAGAGTGGACCCTGAGAAGGGTGAGCTAATACAGCAGTTGATAGTGCCCATAACCTACCATATGACATTTCTAGCCATAGCCCATGACAATCCTTTTGCAGGTCATATGGGCATAGAGCATGCCAAGATATATATTATGCAGAACTTCTATTGGCCTGGGATTGTAAAGGATGTAACAGGGTATTTTAGGACCTGTGAGCAGTGCCAAAAGGTAGGCAAGGCAGGGGACAAGGTCAAAGCTCTATTGATGCCTTTACCTGTTATTGAGAAGCCATTTCAGAGGATAGTTATGGATATTGTGGACCCTCTGAGTACCTCAAGTTCCACAAGGAAGAAGTATATCCTGGTGGTAGTAGATTATGCTACTAGATACCCTGAGGTGGTGGCTCTGTCCTCCATAGAAGCAGAGAAGGTGACACATGCTTTGTTAGAGATTTTCAGCAGGGTAGGTTTCCTGAGAGAAATACTAACTGACAGAGGTACCAGTTTCATGTCAGATCAGCTGGCTTGTCTGTGGAAGTATTGTGGGGTGAAGCACCTAAAGACCACCCCTACCATCCCCAGACTATTGGTCTTGTGGAGAAGTTAAACTCTACACTTAAAACCAAGCTACAGGCATTTGCAGACCAGTTTAAGAGAGAGTGGGACAAATATTTGCCCCATCTGCTGTTTGCATACACAGATGTATCCCAGGAATCCTCAGGGTTTTTACCCTTTCAGTCTCTGTATGGGCATCGGGTGAGGGAGCCTTTGATTTTATTTGTGATGAGTGGGGAGGTGAGTGTAAATCCCACAAAAAGTCTGTTGTGGCGTATGTCCTAAATCTCAGGACAAGGCTTAAGGATTGCATGGGCTTGGCCAAGGAGAACCTGGCAGGAGCCCAACAGCAGAAAAAGGTCTGGTATGACAGGAATGCTCAAGCTCAACAGTATGCTGTGGGACAGCAGGTTATGATTGTCATTCTTGTTTGACACAATAACGCTGCAGGCAGCTTGGAAGGGTCTCTGCAAAGTGGTAAGGAAGGTCAGTGATATTAATTACATGGTAAACCTGCTAAGCATGAGGCACGGACACACACTGTACTTTGTTAACATAATGAAGCCTCAGCATGTCAGGGAGGTCTTGGGCAGACTGCAAAGGGCAGGGTTCACCATTAACCCCAGTAAGGGTATGGCATAGGTCTCCTACCTGGTACATAGAGTAGGTAGTGGTAAGATTAGGCCAGAACTTGCCAAATGGAAGCTATTTAGGCATGGCTGCCCCTTTTACCAAAAAGCAGATGAGGGCATTCTTGGGGACAGCAGGGTAATAAAGAAAGTTCATATAGTACAATAGATGCTCCCCTCACAGACCTGACAAGGAAAAACAGGCCAGATAAGATAGTGTGGACTTCAGCCTGTGAGCAGGTATTTCAAAACTTAAAGTGGCTTTGGGAGGATCCCCTGTGTTAGCCAGTCCAAATTACAGCAAAGAATTTGCAGTGCAGGTGGATGCTTTAAACCATGGGATGGGGGCTGTAATCAGCCAAGTTTCCTCAGAGGGAGAATAGCACCTAGTTGTATATCTCAGCTATAGACACCAACCCTGGAAGGAATGTTATGCAGCTGTAGAAAAATAATGTCTAACCATAGTATGGGCATTGCAGAAACTTCGGCCTTATCTGTATGGAAGGAAATTCACTGTGGTTACAGACCACAACCCCTTAACATTGCTACATAGAGTCAGCCAGCAAAATACCAAGTTATTAAGGTAGAGCCTAGGGTTGCAGGCATATGACATGAGAGCACAGGACCATAGTGGGGTCAGCAATGCCAATGCAGATGGATTCTCAATACAGAGTATAGGTTAATGTTTTCCCAGACAGGACCATTTCTGTCAAGCAACTTTTTTCCAGGGTCACTTTAAAAACTAGATTGAGTCTCCAAATGGGGACGGAGGAGAGATGTGATGATGTGGGGTGTTGCCATTTGTGCCAGGGAGACTAGGACAGTGCATGTGTAACATATGCCAGCATGGTTTTCTGGAGTTTTGTTGATAATTTTGTGTTGTTTAACTGTCACACTGATTTGTATAGATGCATGTCTTAGAATGTATCAACAGTGTTATTATAACTGAGTAAATATATATGTGTAAACAGAGAATTCTGAAGGGAAGAGTAGATGTTTTTGGAATTGTTCTATAGCTTTCAGATACTGCAACTTACCTTATCAAAGCTCTGAGTGTGTGTTCTACCAGAATCAGGTAATCAAACGTGATGTCATTCTATAACCAGCACTGAAAGAAAGGAACTCACAGAGCAGTTTGTTTTGTTTTCTTTGTTACCTGATATAAAGATCTGTGACAGTATCACTCAGTTGAGTTCAGGTCAGTTCAATGTGTTAGAAGCCCTTCACCTTGTCTTGTGGAAGTAAGCATCTCGGCATCTAATCTTGCCTTGCTGTATTAATAAGTTAGTTAGGGAACAGTTATTCTTTAGACAGTCAGGAAATAGCGAGATTAGTTAAGTATTGTTTTTCTGCCTCTGTTTTAATCCTGTGATTGACACTCTAGTGTTTATTCTACTTAAATATTTAGTACTCTCATGTTTTCTATTTTATTGTTTATTATTACATATTGTTATACCATTCATTGTGGCTGGTTGTGTAGACAATACTTGTAACATCTTCAGAGTACTTGTGCTTATTTTAGGGATGCCATGGCCTCTCCAAAAAGCTTTGCTGCTTTGGTTACACTCTACCATTTATATTAGTATTGCCTTTACTCAGTATAATTGGATACCCTTGTAAGAGCCTGAGAGTGGTTGACTGGTGGCAATGTGGTTACCTTATAGTCTGGGCAGAAGGGATATGGCGAATAAATCTGTACCAGCTTTTCCCAGAAGTATATGCGTGTATGTGAAAATCAAATACCCAGGTGTGGGTGTGTCAGCTATTTGGAACTGGGACACAGTGCTCCAAAGTGAGTCTTGTTTGGGATCTGGAGAGACACAGAGTCCAGTCCCAGGTCTGGAGTGTGTTCCCTGTGTGCTCTTTGGGGAAATTGTGTTTGATGCAGATAGCTACTGTGTAAAGCCATTCCTGTTTTTAGTGACCATCTCTCACTGGTGTCAGTGGTGAGGATTAAGGGTCCTTGATTACTGGACCAGGGTAGAGAGGCCATCACACTTATGTGTTATTATCATGTGACATTTAGTTTGTGTTCAATCAGTGCATGACACACATTAACAAATTACACTGTCCACACACAGTAAACTGTCCATGCATTGTGCCAGTTAACCTGTTGATAATGCTGCAACAGGCAGCCTGTAAACATGTGCCTTACTGAGACGACTACCAGACAACATATGTTGTCCATAGTCTATCACTAATAGAGTCATATGCCTTGGATATTTGTTTTGCCATATCAGATATGTACTACACACCATGTCATTATACATGTTTTGGATGACATTTGTCATGATGTCCCACTGTCACATTGTGTTGTTGTGTCATGGTTTGAAAATAATAATGCCATGTGAGATCATTATGGAACTCATAAATGGAGAGATTGGGAACGTCCAGTCACTGGACCCCACATATTTTGGCTTCGTCAAGGGCAGATCATGCCTCCTGAACCTGGTGGATTTCTTTGAGACAGTTACTCAGGCTATAGATATGGGAAAAGCGGTACACATGGCTTACCTTGACCTTACTAAAGCATTTGACACCATTTCCCATTCAGGTATTATTGATAAGCTCACCAGCCTGGGCATAAACCCTTACATCACAAGATGGATCGCAAACTGGCTCTCAGACAGATCCCATAAAGTAAGAGTAGTGGGCTCTATGTCCGAATCCAGACCAGTAACGAGCGGTGTGCCTCAGGGCTCTGTCCTGGGGCCCCTCCTGTTTTGCATATACTTTCAGAAGTACAGGCAAGCATGGAAGGGCTGTGGCTGACTAAGTTTGCGGACGGCTGCAAACTGGGTGCTATAATAGAGTCTCCGGACGACATGAAGATCCTCCAGAAGGGCCTAAATGAGACTGATGCATGGTGTCAAAGCCATGGTCTCAAGCTAAATGCAAATAAATGCGTAGTAATCCCCTTTGGAAAAAACAAACTACCCGCAAACTACAACATAGGAGGTAATCCCCTGAAATCTGAAGAAGAAATAAGGGATCTAGGGACCCAAGTAGAGAGTCAGCTTTCCTTTAATAACCATGTTGCCAAAGTGGTTAGAAAATCCTTCTATGTGACCCATCTGATCACAAAAGGGTTTGCATCAAGATCTAAGGATGTAATGGTGCCCCTCTACTTTTCCCTCATCAGACCCATTATTGAGTACAATGCACCAATTGGAATGTACCTGGCTAGACATCTCCAGCAGCTGGAGAAACCACAAAGGTACCTAACCAAGAGGATTACTGGCCTCAAACAGTTGCCCTATGCAGCACGATTGAAAAAGCTAAAACTGTTCTCTGTTGCATACTGCCTTCTCAGAGGCGATCGTTGTCTAACGTACAGAGCCATGTCCAACTCAGAATTGTTGAACATGCTCCATCTTAGCAAAACCAAATCTACTCGAGTTACACGCTCTAGGGATATAAACCTCAACACAACAATGAATAGAACATGCTGGAGGGATAGATTCCCTTCGCAGAGACTTCCCTTACTATGGAACAGGGTCACCGATCTACATAAGACAGAACCCCTCACTATCACTCTTCAAGAGGAACCTTGATGAGTGGATGTGCAACAGAAATTTCACATCGGGGATCACACCAACAGCACTACTAGATAGGGGCCAAGGGTACTAGCTGCTAGTACAAGGGTCTAGGAAACTAATAAAGGGTAGGTGAATACCGCACAACATGGCTGGGCTAATATATGCCTTCAGGCAGATAGCCCAGTACCAACCTATGAACCTATAAACCTATATACTGGTATGTCCTGTCTATGTGCAGTTATCCCTTTCTGACTGCAAGCTAACAGTAATATGTACACAGTGTTACAGAGTGCACATTTTTTTCACAGTACATTACACCATGTTTGTTGCATGCAGCATTTCCACGCCCATGATGTAGTGATATTGGTGTACACCTTCCATAAATAGTTGTACACATTATGACTGCACATGGATGTTCACATAGTTTGATACATACTGACACAGAAATGTACCTTTGACAAGTGAGCATTCAGTGATTTTCTGCTGATGTGCTGCAGTGATGTTCACAGGAATGTCCTCTGCTCTGTAATGAGCTGGATGGTTGACATGCACCTGTGTTTTCTATAGTTGACATTTGCATGACAGTATATGTGTATGTGATTGCTATTTGTAGCTTACTTACCTATGCATGTTGATGTGAAGTGTTTGCACATACTGTGTACATGTGTTATATATGTCAAGTTTGGTGAACATCAGTAATTCATCTGGCCATTTGAGATACACTTTTCATTTGTCGAAATTTATGTCTGTGTGTCCTCTATAATACCCTGTATGCTTTACACATGCATTTGCATTATGTCACCTTACCATGTCCTGTTTTAACCTCATTTGGTTCCAGGTTGTCCACCTACCTACCACCTTAATGTTTCCCCTAGTATTTGTTGTGGGTATGTTTACCTTTATTAAAACTACTGTTCACTGTCATTTATTAATCTGACACAGTAAACATTGCCAAATGTATGTCCATTGTACAATGCAGGACATATACACACATGTTGCTGGCTAATGCTTGCAATGTGCCTTTATTCTCATTCTATTTGCATGTTTCCCCAATGTAGTTTTTTTTTTCATCCATGTGCACAACCTGCTATACTCATTATTCTGTACAGTTACATAATTTAACATACTTTACATATCATTGGTGTATGTATGCATGTCTACTGACTTTGATTTCATGTACATTCCATTTATGCCACTGACACACATACACCTGTATCTTTCCTTTGACATAGCATATCTGTGTAATATATACATTCCATCCCATGCTTGTTTTGGTTGTGTACACCTACCTGTGTATGTAGCAGCCTTTGTTGCCCTTTTGCAGTACTTCTGTTTGGCACTTGGTTGTTTGTCTTTCACATGCATGGTTATGGGTTTTGTTCTGTCCTCTGGGGTTATCTACCATTGGTAGACCTGCATTTGCTCATCTATGATGTTGCTTGGCTTACACATACACTGCTGACAGACTATGTGGATATGTGTTTATTCATCCAATTTGTACTGTGATCCTTACTTCTTACCCTATAACACACATTTACCATTGGTCATGCACATCCAAGTATGACTGCCACAGAGTATGCATCATGTGGTAACAAAATAGTGCATAGGTTGAGTTATTTTTTCTGCATTTCACCATGGATGGTATGCATCCCCACCCTGTTTGTCAACTTTCCATTCTCCATGTTGTGCTGTGTACTGTCTGTGTAAGTTACCTGTCCTTACTGTTTTTTCCAGCTTTTGTACGTCTGTGTTGTGCTTTTTTACTATGGATATACCTGCTTAGATTATCTTCATCTCCTCTATTGCTATGTTTAACTTTCCTTCCATTCTTTAGAACACAGAAAAAATAGGCCCTATCTCTCCCAAAAAATACCCATGCCCCTCTGACTTTGCTCAGATTTTCCTATTCCAACATACTTCTTGTTTATGTCCCTCTTCTTCACTCATAGCCCACATCTTCTATTCTATCACTTTCCTTGTGTGTGTGTGTGTGTGTGTGTGTGTGTGTGTGTGTGTGTGTGTGTGTGTGTGTGTATGTGTGTGTGTGTGTTACTTATGTTCCCCATATGAGTCCCAAACCCATTGTTAGCAACTGTTAGCTATGGCAATGTAGCCATGATCGCCCTTTGCCTTTCATTTTTATATTAGGAAATGTATGGATTCCATTGGATTGTGTAAGTCTAAGCCGATATTTTTGTAATGGTACATGTATTATGTAGATATCAGTGGTTGTTGCTGAGTTAAGTGTAATGTGAATATGTATGTCTTACAAATAGCCTTGTAGCTTAGAAGCACATATTATAACTTAGTGGATGGCGTATGGACATAGCCATGGTTGTCTGAGACATTTCTGTGTGTATTTATGTTTTGAATACCATGTGGTTTACTTTGGGATAATGTTACTGATTCCATAGCTATCACTACAGGGTCAGTTACATTCCATAGTTGCCTGTAACCTTACTGTACAGATTTTGTTATATTTCTAAACAACTACCAGGATTCTTAAATTGTGACGATCTTTCTGTTTGTTTGGTAATGTACAACATTATTGCATAACCATTTCTTATACTTAAGGATTATTTGCTCATCTCTATAATGTTCCATATGACCTGTAATTCTCTATTGTGCTCTGAGGTACTCTGAGTTTCTTGGCATACATTAGCATATTATAATGTTATCTGCAAGTTTCATGCTGATATCAGCATAATGCGTCAGATTCTGCAAGCCTTACAGAATCTCGCCCAATGTGAATGGAGAGATGTAAGAGAACGGAAATGTTTAATGAATATTCTGCTTTGAAGTATGTTTCATTTTAAAATTGATTCCTGACAGTTTTATTCTGCATCTGACGATTTATTTCCTGACAAAATGAAAGTGCCAGCATGGCTAGTGTAGAAAGTTCTATTATAAAATTCAAAACTTGTGCTTAATATGAAAAGGCACAGATAGAGTGTAAGGAGAACCTTAGCAAAAATAATGCAAAGGTGTTTGCTTCTAATTGGCCAGTGACTGTAGCACGATAGTTACAATACTGTTGCATTTAGTTGAAAATACTATAAAAAAATAAAACTTTTTATGGTTCAGGGAGACAGAACCTTGATTAACTAGTCTTCAACGTACTTGTGTTCCCTGGAATACACTAGAGAATTCTTCTATGCTGAACTGTTTGGCCAGAGGTGATTCTGTTGCCTTAGCAGAGTACAATTATTTCTACTCTATGAATAATGGTTATTACTACCAGCATATCGCTTATTTTTAATTCTTATTGCATTTCTTGCATGTGATTAAAGGAAGATTACTGTTTTGAGTATCTGATTATTCAAACCTTATACAACTTTAAGATGACAGATTATTTGTGCAGATGTTTTATTTGTTTAGAAGACTCTTTTTCTTGTAAAAGAAGGAAAATTGTTAGTGTTCTGTTTGCCTGCTTCCACCATGCCTTAATACAGATCTCTTACTGAGGAGCTGTCCATTTTAAACTTGTAGTTTTGTACTAAGGTACATAGAGCATAGTGATTTATTCGAATGAGCTCTCTTGAGCTGCATATAGTTGCTGCAGCTGGTAACCAAATTTGACTTGATTTTACCTCTTCTGACCATGCACCAGACCCAGTGACATGAGAAAGTGACTGACTATATGCATGCTGTGTAAGCACCACTGTTGCTAATCTTTAACTACTGCTTCTATAAGACTGACTTTTGCTTAGAGCACTTTCTGTGAAAGGATGAACATTGCTCGTGATTTGAAGATCTTGTTTTAAGGCTTTATACATTGCTTAGATCCATTGTCATCTGTGTAATTGTTAAGTGAAAATATGACAATTATCTATCTGTGGATCAGTTTTATACATTTGGGGGAGCTAAGTCAGCCACTGTACAAGATGCTGTGCACCTGGGTCATGTTAAACTTTTTCATTGAGTTTGGAGGTTTTAAGTGACCCATGGATAGAGGAAATTGTGTTTAACATGGATTAGCAAGCAAAACAACCTGAATACAGCATCCAAATCAGTAAAATAGAAGGAATGTTGACAAGATCCTGGAGTATGTCAAAGAAGACCTTGTGATTGGAGGTAGGGGAAGAAGGAAAATCAATAAATAAACAGTAGCAAACATCTAACTTTATGCAGTGAAATGTTAACTGTGTGGAAATGACAGTAAAATGAGATTACAAATTACAAATAAAGTATAAAAACTTTACTATAGCATCAGCAGGATTTAGAATACATTACATGCAGAGAAAATATAAGAGTCGTCATGCTAAGGGAAGGGCTGGAAAGGAAAGAAGCAGTATGATATGTAGAACATAGGATATGGCAAATAACTGAAGGAAATGACCAGTTAGGTAAACAAACAGACATAGTACACAGATCTGGGAAATGTTCTGGAAATGTTGACAGACCAAGACACTTAATTGTTAAATACCATAGTTACAGGCTGAAGGAATGGATTATTAAGACTGCCACATTAATGAAGGGGTTTCTGATGGGAAATGTAGAATTAATGTAGTGGATGATTTTGCACCACAGATTTATTTGAAATGAAAAGGTCAGATTACAGCTGTGAAGTAATTGAAAACACTGACATCTGTGTTAGCATGTCTGGCAGGAGATTGTAGATATTCCCAGATTAACTTTTATTATATGCCTGCATTCCTAATTGTGAAAATGTAAATAAGATTTGAAATGTTGAGTGTTTTTCTGTTTAAACAGAATATTTAGAGAATCTGACAGTTTTAACTGTGCATGTTTAAGAGGGACATTCTAAAGTACAAACTGTGGAAAATCAGCTGAGCAGTGAGTGAGTGATGTCATTGGAATGTTCCTAGTTGCTACATGATAATTTAAAGAGCTGACTGTTATAATTTTGAAATTAGACAGTTGAGATAGCAGTTTGTCAAGTATGGAGCAGTCAATAGACAACAAGAAAAGAGAACTCACCAAAGAAACTGTAACTTTTCCTTGCTATTATATCTTAGAGTAGATCAGGGACATTATTTATTTAGTTAGATCAGGAAAGTTTAGTCATTAAGATAGAGTGTCTCTTGAATAATGGATTCCTATCCTGCAGTTTGATTTACATTTCGGGTTATTGAATTTTAATATTTATTGAGAGTTATTAATTTTAAGTCTTGTAATTGTTTTACTTATTATTAAACGTTTTTCATTACTTTACATTGTGGCTGCAACCAGTGTTCTTCTTTAGAGATTAGAGAGTGCTTCTACCTGTTTGATACTCCCAAATTCATCTTGAAAGCCTGCCTGTTCTAGTCATAGTTATCATTTATTTTGATAATTAATTTTCATAATTGGACACCCCTTTAGAAGGGTATGAAGACCCTCTGATTGATGGCAGCATTATTGTATTATTTTGGGAGAGACACACAGCTGGAAATATGTGTCAGGATTTGACAGAAGTGTTTGGATGTGTGGGATTTAAATTTACTTTGAGTGTGAGTATATCAGAGGTCTTAAACTGGGATACTTTGCTCTGAAGTGTGTAATAAGAAATTACATTTGGGCAGACACAGGTATATAGTCCAGTCTCAGAAAAATGGAGCATGTTCTTTTTGTGCTCTTAGGGGAACATTGCAAATTATTACTTCTGTTTAAGTGACAGTCTCATATCAGTTTCAGTACTGAGAATTGAAGCTTCTTAGTTACTAAACCAGGATAGTAAGGAATGTCATTTAATTGTTGGCAGTCTGGTGGGATATAGCCAGATATCACAATGGAGTCCTAGCATTTAAGACAACAGGCAAGAGAAGCATCACTTCTGATACATTCTGCAGTGTTCAGATTTATTTGGAAAATAAATATGTTATGGGTTAAGAATGAAACAAAAGCAATACACATAGAAAGATGTAGTAACAGGGAAAATTTTCCGGTAGTTGGAAGGAAGGGACAATTCCCCAGAAATTCTGTAAATCCTTTAAAAGGTAAAGCAGAAGAAATATATGTGGACCTTGTAAGCCCTGAGCAAGCAGATGAGAAGAGACTAGACATGGTATCGCTAGAAGAAAGGGTAGCAGACCAGAAAAAGAAGGACAATAAATTGTGCAGGCAGTTATCCAGAGTGAACATATAAACATGCTTGGCAAGAGAAGGCAGAATTGAGAGGACTGTAAATATACTGACAAATGTGAGCCCCACCCCAAAGAGTAGTGTTGGTTTTAAAAGGTGTCAGCAGAGAGAGAAGATTGGAGAGGGGTTTGTGACCTGGGGACTCAGAGAAAGGAGGAGGAGGAGGATGAAGGCAGAAACAAGACAAAAAAGAAGCATCATAAATAGATGCAACAATGATAAAGAAATATAGACAATCATATGGTTACATGCTGGCTCAGAGAAAAGGTTCTATGGATGGCAGATGAGAAGAACACTAGCTCTGCAAGGCAATAATGATGGTAGAAATGAAAGGCATATGAGTAGTTTTGGAAGCATTTTTAATAGCGAAAGCGTTGGTCCAATAAAGGGGTAAGTAACACTATACATAATTCTCTTTTGCATGTTTTTGTTTATATCTTTATGCTATACAACTTTCTGAGCACTCACATGCAGTAAGCTGTAAAGGGGAAGTCCAATATACATATACATAGGTGAGATGAAGGGAACTGAAAGTTCCTGGAGTGATAGTGAGGTGGGTGTTACCAGATCTTTGGCAGTCAAAGTGTTTGATGTTTGTTACATTATGTCAGATACCTCATGGACACATCAGGCATTGTGTGGGTAACTACAATATTATGTTTAAATGATGGTAAACAGAATATATTTTTTGGGATGAATCAAAGATGTACATGACTGTGCCTGAAAATGACACCTGTTACAGCTGATTGTGTATATCAGTATTCTGTTATATTCTATTCTAGTCTATTCTATTCTACTCATTTTGCTATTTTATTAATAAAATTGCGTGCAAAATGTCCAAATCACAGGAATTGAAATGCCACTCCAGCAAGGACCTTTGCAGTTTAGAACCAGTATGATTGAAAAGGTGCAAACGAGTTTTATGTCTTTTGGCTTCTCCTGTTAGGGGTCACCTCAGCAAATCACCAGTCTGAAGACTGTTTGGCAGTGGAGTTTTTATGGTATCAAGTTGTCAGTACAGCACCCAACCTTCACAAAAGGCACAGGCACGCACCTACTGCATATCATTAAAACTCAATCAACCACAGGGAGGACATGCAGACTCCACACAGAAAGTGCTCTAGTCAAGAATCAAACTGAAGAACCTCTTGCTGTGAGGCAACAATGCTAACCACTGCACCACTGCAGCCAAAAAGGTGAGAAAGAGTATGGTATGACAATACTGCATGCTGAAATCAAAAATACTTATAATATGTGTGACGTCCATGCACTGGCCCAGTAATCAAGGAGTCCCAATCCTCACCACTAGCACCAGTAAGGGGTGTCCACATTGGGAGGATAACAAGTACACACACAGTAAAGTACAATTTCCCTTAAGAGCACACAGAGATCACAGTCAGTCTGGGGCTAGTTTCTCCCTTTCTCTCCAGATCCCTAATAAGACTCCCCACTGGCACAGCTATAGGGTACAGATCTCAGCCTAGTGGTCAACCCAAAACCTCCAGCACCCTCTCTGTCCAACCAATGATTTGCATCCCTGCTGAAGTAGCTGACACACACACACACTTTGAGATATGAGTTGTATACAAACATACAGACACTCATGGGCAAGACTGGCACAGGTTCTCCAGCTATGCCCCCTTCTCTCCAGACTATAAGGCAAACATCACTGCCACCAACCACTATTTATCAGCTACTAATAAAGGCCCTTACCAAAGGGTGTCCAATTTTACTGTGCAATATTATTATCCAATTAGAAAGTGTGACAAACAGCAAGGCTATTGGAGTGGCTTTGTACAGTATCACCAAATACATGCAAGTACTCTAGACCTTAAATTATCTCTACACAAAACAATCACAGTTCGAAGGTTTAAAAATATTTAATAAATAATAAAAACACAAGATAATACTTATTACTTTAACACAATGGCATTACAGAGTTCAGAAATCACAGGAAATACTTTAAAACAATATTGTAGGATAGTCTGACAAATACAGAAAACAGCTAGACTAATCTAGCTAAATTCCTATCTAACTCTAAGATAAATCAATGTTCTAAGTACTAGTAAGCAAGTGCTGGTGAGTGGGTGTTCTTACTAGATCCAAGACAAGATACAAATGCTATTCTTTCTTTCTGTCCTTAAATTGATAATACACAGTACTGCTGAGTCATTTCAGATGACATCATTCTTGACACTTCTCTGATTTAGTTTCCCAGGCTCACAGAACTTAAAATTTTAACATTTCATTTTTGTAATCTGCACCTGCAGGAAGCCACAGCAATAAATTATTCTTTACATGTAAAGCCTAGTAATTATCTCTTGTCTTAAAACAACAGAAATAATTTCTAGCCCAGGCATCCTGCCTCCAAGCTTGAGATCAAACACAGTTGTAAAATTCCTCACTTATCAGCTTTCCTCCAGCAGGGTGCACTGTGGTTTCATTTTTGAAACTCAGAACATAACACAATGTTCTTACATTTGTTACACAAGCTTGTGGATCATATTAATATTTACAAAGACATAGACTTATTTACAAAATTCTATCTAGCTAGGCTTGCAGCCTTAACAATATGTATAACATGAATACATTGACAATGTCAGTATTTGAAAAATGTTATGCTAAGCAGTGGTGCATTGTTATTGTGAATGCACATTTATGTACAAAATCTTGTTAACCAATACAATATTATTTTTTTCAACATTACTGATTATAGTAAACTACTGGACTTACAGTCTGAATGAATATGAGCATGTACAGACCACAAGAATGGTGTACTATCCCTTGCAGGACAATCAGAGGGGATTACTGAGGAAAGTAATAAAGCTTATTTCAGCCAGAATGGGGAGATTAGCAAAGTGTAGGTATGTTTTTGATTAAACCCAAGAAGTAAATTTCTGAATAACCAGTTTGGGGGGGCTCCAATTTCACTGGTCACTTGCCTTGATGCTAATGACAGAGAGTGCTTTAACCTAACAGGGTTAATCTTCATAATAAGTTTACCAAACCACAGGCTCAGCTCTATTGTTGTGTCAGGTGGGCATGCTCCAGAAGGAGTAGGGGGAGTGTGGAGGATAAAAGAAAATGTAAAATGTGGGTAGCAATATAGAATGCTGTATGGATTAATAGCCTAATAAAAAGAAATGAATATGAAGTGGGAGGAGCTAGGTTTAATCTCTTTATATGAGATTAAGTTAAAACTTTGAGAGTTAAAAAGTCTAAAGAGCCTAAAAAAGGCTATAAATATAAGTCTTTAAGTTTAGCAAAAGGAGGTGGCACAATATGTTAGCTGATTTTAAGATGTTCTGCTAAACAATGGAAGACAGTGAATGTAGCAAAAGATGAAGGTAGGGGGTCTTAGGCTGAGACTGGGAATTTGTAAATGTGCTATGGTAAAAGCTACCTGGATGGGTAACATTATGGCAAGAACTGGGAGAATGAGAAAAGAAAGGATGCAGAAAGTGATGGCTCTAGAGGATAGGCTTAGGGAGTTGCAATGCATTGAGCAAGAAGAGGCAGAAACTTGGGATATGTACAGGGTAGAACAGGTGGCCGTAAGGGACAGGTAGGAATTAAAAATAAAAGCCAATTTGTCAAGAAGACAGGCAGGATGTTGGATGAGTGGATACACAGACACCAAGATGCTTATGTGGAAAATCAAGGATCAGTAAAAGAAAGCCTGGGTCTGCTCAGGGGAAGATGCATGAAGAGAAGAAAAAGATAAAAAAACTTTGCAAATAAGGCCTTAATATCAATGTTATCATGCTGAGCTTTTTAAAAGAAAAGGCCCCAAGTTGCATTGATTCATGTGTTGTGTGAGGAGGAGTGACAATAACTACATTTGTCAATAGGAAATGGGGAGGTGATTGAGGCCATTAGATATTTAGTAGGATGGATTAAAACAAGTGGTCTGGATGAATACCCTATTGATTTCTATAAAAGAGTAGATTTTCAGTTGAGTGATACAATGACAGATTGTTCAATGACAGATTAAAACAAGTGGTCCAGATGGATACCCTATTGATTTCTATAAAATAGTGGATTTTTAGTTGAGTGATACAGTGACAGATCTGTTCAATGACATTTCAGTAAAAGGGAGATTAACAAAATCTATGGAAGAAGCTACAGTAAGAGTATTGTATAAACAGAAGGGGAAATAGACTGATGTAAAAATGATCACCATATATCTCTATGCAATGTAGATTGCAAGTTGTTTTCCTGTATATTACAGAAAGATTGAAGAAGTCCTTCACAGACTTATATAGGATGAATAAGTGGGTTTTAATAAAGGTAGATCATCTACGGATCACTAGCATGCTCTTATAGATTATTTAGAACAGACTGAGGTAAAGTGACAGGGAAAGTCATGAATTTTGTTAATGTATATTCAGAATTCCTTAGACTGAGACACATGAGACATTATTACTAACACTCTGAAGAGGCCATTACAGATTGCAGATATATATATATATATATATATATATATATATATATATATATATATAAACATATATATATATATATATATATATATATATATATATATATATATATATATACACACACACACACATGGAGAATTTATAGAAGAAATAGTATTAGAGACAGGATCCTGTCAGGGTTGTACATTATCACCAGGATTATTTTTTCCAGTCATTAAATGCCTGGTGCAGAGATTAAAGGAAAGCTGTCTCAGGCAGAATAGTGGTAAGAAACGCTGTTTCATAGTCACCATTTCTTAACCATTCCTGCATTAGATCCTGATTGACATGAAGTTGTTCCAGGAATTTTCTGTACTTGCAACTTTAATTATGCAGTTATCACATTTCTTGCCTTCTCATCTGGTCCCTCAGCTAATGTTCTTTCTTTTGTTTTTTTGATGCATTCAGTTGCTGCCTGATTTTTGTCTACTTCTGGTTTTATTTCCATTCTCACTTGACACCAATATGCTTCTGATAAACTAAGTTGGGATGTCATGTTAGACTTGTTCTCTTCATGTTTTAAAACTTTCACTATGTTTGGATGTTGTGAGTTCAGCAGATATGCATACAGTCCTATGATTTTGGTAATGTGGCATGGCTTATGTCAGCCAGTGGTGATTAGAATCACAACTAAACAGATGGAGATATGCAGTGCATTCGCTGAAATGACAGGGAGAAGAAGTACTCGAGGCTTAAAGTTTATAAAACAGTTGTAGATTAGAGACTAAAAGTGGGTTAATATGGAAGAAAACATAAAGAAAATGTTAAGACTTTGTCAAGTATATTTGCCACACTAGGGCTACAGTAGAAACAGTTCACACAATGATACTTCTATGTGTACTTTATTTTGAGTGACACATACAAATCAGTCCTCTAAGTAAGATTATAGGAAGTATCCAGCTAGTGTGTAACAGGTTTTTGTGGAAATGCAAAAGAAGAAGGGTCATGAAGGATAGACTTAGGGCTGACAAAAAAGGTCAACAATGGCTGCGCTATGCTGGATTTCAAGTGATATGTGACTGCTGTAGATGTAAAAAAGCTAAGAAGAATACAAAATTGCAGCTTTCAATAGATTGCTTGGGAAAAGTGCTGGATGTCTAGGAGTGGTAAGAAAATAAGCTAAACAAAGGATGGCACCAACAGGATGATTTATAGACTTTATGGTATCAACTGCAGTTTCAAGGCAAATGGGACAGAAAGTTTTGTGATCTGTGGTGGTGGTGCTGTCCTGAGGAGTTGGAATAGATTCAAGAAATCTGGTAAGAAAAGGACAGTAGAAAGTGCAGGGGTGCAAGTGAAGAACAGTTGAATGAATGGTTATATTTCCTAGTTCTCAAGTAGAAATATAATTTAGAAAAAAAGAGTTTGGCTGTCATACCTGGGAAGTCTTACAGTTGCTAAATAGAATTTTCAAAAGAGCATACACAAGAACAAATAATAAGCATAAAGATACAGAAGCAGAAATAATGAATTGTGTGATAAACTTTGCTTTAGGAAAAAATGCATTCTGGAAAAAAAAAAGGAAGAAATGGAAATATCTATAAGCTGTTTGAAGTGCATGTATGTGAGTTTGCTTTTGGTAAGCTGAGGTACAAATGGAGTAAAGTGGATGCAACACAGACAGAAGAATGATTTTTTGAATGAATCTTTACAAAGATGAAAATGTTAATAGAGAATGTCCCTGATGGAACTCTATATAGTATGGTGCACAGGTGATATAGAACCCCTGTAAAAACAAACTGAAAAGGATGTTACCCAGCCACAGAGTGTTGGAGATGTAGGGAGAAAAAGAGTGAAGAAATGCTCAGGTGGTAGACATGCAGGGGGGTTGTACCACTTTAGAAGGGAGCAAGAGAGATTTGGAGTATATTGCTGGTAAAGAAGAAATCAGATTGGTATAACCCATGCCTTTTGGGAGTGCATACGGAGAAGGGATGGACAGGAGATGAAAGACTAGTACTTCAGCTACTCACTGGGCAAATGAAAGAGATGATAGCTAAGGCCTGGAAATGTATACAGAAAAAGGAGTGAGGATTTGTTTGCAAAATCTATGCAGGAGGCATGCATCTTGGTTGACATGGTGCTGTAATGGGGTGTTCAGAGATGGTCAGACCAATCAGGCAAAGAGCAAGTGTGACTGATGGAGTGAATGAATATGTAGTTGTATTGTATCCAGAATGGTAGTACTACATTCAGGTTAAGGGATTTCCTCTGATAAGATGCATTGCACCCACATGGAAGTAGCCTTCAGAAAGTTGCAATGTTTGAAGGGGAATACCCTGAATTCTGCATATGATGCTTAATACAGTGTGATATGTGTATGGAGAGAAATTTGGGGGAAGACACAATACAGCTCAAATTATGGGGAGGAGTGTTGTAATATTTATGCATGATGTGAAAGTACTGTAATTGGCTTGGTAGCTGTAAGCTGCACTTTGCTCTTAGAGTACCTAATCAGACTTGACCTTCTACCAGTCCCAGTGACATCAGAGAAGTGACTTTTTATGATCTATTGCAACTGTCTACTGTTTGTCTACAAGGATTGCAGATCTGTTACAACTGCTTGTTTACAATTGAGTTTTATTCATTTAGAACAATTTTTGTTTCCTTCAGGGAGAATCAAAATTGGTAGAATCTAGGCATCTGCTTGCTATAGTAATGGTCATAACATTCCTACAGGTATTAATTCACTTTTTTTTCTTCCTGATTGGCTGTTGACTGTAAACTTATAGTTTTATATTTCAATGAATGAAAGTTCAATAGTCCGAATCCACAATCACTGAACACACTTTAATGAAAGCGCTTTCACCGAAAAAGTTAAAGTGCGTTAAAAAAAAAAACAATAAATCTACTTTTATGCAGGAGGGCAAGCCCCCCCTCTGCACCCCCATGTACGGGGTGTGCCCCCCACACCTCCACTACTTTAATATTTTCACTCCAAGATCGCACTATAGTGAGGAAAAGGGAATATTCTCTTATCCACAACATAGTATGATCTCCGCAACAGTCATTCCCCCACAACTCCCTCTAGCTGCAGGTATACTTCCGCGAAAGTGCTTTTTCGGTAAAAAGCACATTCACGGAAGTATGCTCGGCTGTTTGTGCTTCAGTAAAATGTTCCTTTGGGGAATAAGTACCGATCCCCTATATACATTATTTTTAATATTATTGTTAACTTTATCAACATTTTACATCTAAATTGCTTGTAACATTGCATATGCATTGCTGTACGAGAGTGAATGTTAATGTGGAAATCTCAACAATTTATGTTAATATTGTTGAGCTTCTCTTTCTGTCCTTCCTAAAATACTTCAGTCTATTTTTTGTGTGCTAAACAACATAATTGATAAAAATTTCTGGGGTTTTTTTTTTCATTTTTTTCTCTCCTCAGCTATCATCCAAGCTTTATTTATTTTCCTCTCCATACTGCCAGAGTACTGCTTAAAGTCCTGCATCCTGAATAATCAGTTGCAACGAAAATCTCTCAACATACAGCTCTGCTATCTCTCACATCATAGTGTCTCTCACCTAGCAGTTTCTCTCTTTTTATCCATAAAGTATGTTGGCTTAGTTCTAAGTATTAAAATATACTTATTTACGGTATTATCTACTCTCTAGCAAGTCAGTATGATGTAAAGTAACTTGGCAGCAAGGAACCCTCTCCCCCCATTCTTAAAAGATTCTCTGTTAGTTTCAACAAACTTATATCTATTAAATGCTGGACTAATCAGCCTGCTTTAAGACATTTCTTACCTGATAGTACTGCACAAGAAAAACTCTTTTTTTCTTACTATTAACAACACAAAGCCATTTCCTGTTAAAGAGTTTTTACTGATTGTTTCTGGACTGTGCTTACCTCTGGGCTCAGCTCAATCTGCTCCATTCACCCTCGCCTTGCTTGGGCACTCTGATCCACTACCCTACCCCCATTCCACCACACCACCACTCTCCTTAAATTTATAATTATACTAAACCACACCTTTTAACTCATGGTCTTATAACTTGCAGCTACCTCATCCAACACACCCACAATCAATTATTTCTTACACTTTCTCCCCTCCCTCCTCACTAACCATTATTTCATCCCTCACACAACACTCTTTCCCCTACCACATCACTTTATCAGTACTCTTTTCTCTCTCTCTACTAAACTTCACACACCAACCCAGCCATATTTTTCTCTTATTTCTCTACTATTCACCATGTCAGTGATCACCACTCTTCTGAGCAACTCTGTCGTACTCATTACCTCTAACTAGCCTCCCACTCCTCTACCTTCATCACATCAAACATAACACACTACCCTCTCCTACACTCCCCACTATTACATACCACACAAAACCAGATATCCATTTCACATCTGTTCTAACCTCAACACTAATGCTTACATATCACTCTTCCTCTGTAAATATGTCCACCCCCCCGTTCCAATCCAGATTTCTTTCATTGACTAATATCCAAACTCAAACTCTCTCTTTTTCTTCTACACTCATTAGCAGAAATCAAAGATGAGGAAATACTTACCAGTGGTTATAATGTTATTAGACAAGATAGGCTGAACAAGCATGGTGGAAGCATTGTCATTGTGTATAAAAATTTCCTCAAAATTAAAAAAAATTAATCTGTACTCCCCCAGATCTATCAGAAGCAGAAATTTGAACTACCCAATCTGAAGTAAATCCACATAAAACCATCATAATTATTGCTTCCTACCTACCACCAGTAAATAATCTACCTACCATGGAAGGTCTCCTTTGTTGGGCGTCCTCTACTTTCAACCAAGAAACTATAGTTTTAGGTCATTTTAACTTGAACTGGCTATCCTGCTCATCTGACAACCCCTCCATTTTTATCAATCTATTCAATTTTTCCCAAACTATAAACTCCCCCACTAGAATCAATACACACTAAGAAAGAATCTATTCTACACTGGATACTAACCAATAAGCCCAACCTTGCTTGCCATGCTGGATGCCTCCCTGATTTTCTCGGTGATCACTCCACTACCTTTCTAGTAAGGAAAAACATTCACTCCCCCTGTAATGTAATTTTCAAACACATGCGCAACAAAATAAACTTTCCCCTACCATCTTAAATTCCCTACTTCAAAACTGCAAGTGGTCACCTCTAAAATCATTCCAACTAGACCAAGCTGTACAATATTTTAATTATACCTTCCTCAACATCTTTAATAACTTCACTCCAACAAGAAAAATATGGTCCAAAGCCAAAAACCTACCCTGGATAACCAAAGACGCTAAATCTCTCATTAAACAAAGGGATAGAGCCTGGACTGCTTATCAGACTTCCAAAACCTCAGAAATCCTCACCTCTTACAAACAACTAAGAAACTTAACAAAAAATCAAATATTATCTAACAAAAAATATCTTATTTTCAGCCTGTCAGCAAGAGCACACAAATAACCCACAAAAATGTTGACAAAACATTAACTACCTCTTCAGCCCTGGTAAAACCTGTAACCCTGCACCATCTATAACAAATAGCACCTAATGCTTAGCATACCAATTTAACTCTCATTTCATCACAACTATCACCTCACTTTTAAACAACAACAAATCTAACCAACCACTTACAGTGCCTGCCTCCACTAACTCTTAATCCAACTACTTCTCTTTTAAGCCCATAAAAACCTCTTATATCAAAAAACTCCTATCAAAACTAAACCCTAACCTGCCCAGCAGATGACCAACTCCCTAGTGGCTTCTTAAAAACTGCTGCCTACTGCTATCTACTCTCCTCTACTGTTCTCAACTTGTAACTAACCTGTGCATGTTTGAGTTACATCTACTCGATTCCTGCTATAATAAAATAACAAAATGTGATACTAATATTCCCAACAGGACCCATTGGTGTGTTGTTCTTTAAAAACTACACTCGCTTGAATTTCCCAATCTGTTATTGCTCAATCAGCTCACCACTGCCCACTCCATCATCCACAAACCTGAAAACTGCTCTGCACTCTCCAACCTGTTGCAACTAAATACCAACTCTAGGACCCTTAGATCACCTGATAAACTTATACTCAAGGTGCCTATCATCTGATAAACTTAGACACAAGGTAACTAAGTCCCAAGATTACTTTAGTGACTTTCTCTTCTCTTATAAAGTAGCCAAACAGTAGAACTTAATACTCCAGAATATCCTATAAAACATAGATAGTCATAGCTTCAAACAACTCCTAAAGGAATACCTTACTCAGCAATGGCTATGCTCCTGTAGTACTCCTGGCTAGTTTCTGATGCCATCAATCAAACGTTTCTTTTCTGCTATCTTCTCCTCGTCTTACTTCTATCAAATGAAAATACCACAATGGTTTATTTTAGTTATGTACCTAATGAGTTTCATATCCACAGTGGTGGTGCTGCGGTAGCGCTGTCGCCTCACAGTAAGACGCTGTCCGGTTCGACTCTCATCTAGTGTGTCTTCTGCGTGGAGACATGCGTGAATGGGCGTACTTTCATTGAAGGTTGTGTGTTAGGGCTGGCAACTCAGCACGTAAAAATCAACTACCAATCATTAGCGGACCGGAGTTCCGCTGTGGCGACCCCTAACCAGGAAAAAGACAAAACAACAAAAACAACCTAATGAGTTTCATATTACTGTCTGTAGTAAGGCTTAGGAAATGTAATGTTTTCTGTCTACATTCTCTTTTTGTAGATTGTGATTGCAGACCACTCTTCAATGTTTTTATATATTCTTTGTAAATGTAAAATTTTTGTAATTTTTTTTTGTACTATTGTTATGGAGCTTTTCTCCTCAGGTCTTCACTGAAAACGGGCTACTTGCTACCCAGCTATACACTATGTGGTTAACAAATGTGAAATAAAATTAATAATAAATAAACACACAGACACACACAGACACACACACACACACACACACACACACACACACACACATATATATGTGTGTGTGTGTGTGTGTGTGTGTGTGTGTGTGTGTGTGTGTGTGTGTGTGTGTGTGTATGTAAAGCAAATATTGCTAATCTGTGACTGCTTATTTGAGTCAGAGTTTTATTTATTTAGAAAATATTTCACTCTTTCTATTTGTCAGAGAAGGCAAATTGCTAGTGCTTTGCTTTTGTCATCTGCTTTCTTCAGGTTTTATATAGTTTTAATCTGTGTGTTAAATGCAAAAATTGCTTATCTGCAACTACTGATAATTTGTGGAACTGCTGTATTTGTGGTTTTGCAATCAGCTGTTGACTTTCAACTTATGGTTTTATACTGTAATGTATAATAGAGCCTACTGGTCTGTTTGGACTTGCTTCTCTAATCTACACGTAGCTTCTATAGTTGCTAAGTGACTTTGACTTACTTTTAACTGGCTTAACATTCTATCTGTACCAATAACACTGAGGATGACGGTTTTAAGATCATGTATCATAGCTCAGGTGGGGTGAAGGGGCAATGTGCTAGGGGTGTGATTCACAGATATCAGTTGCTCTTCAGTGCAGTACATTTCTGGCATTCTGAAATAAATGCCAATATTGAACCTGTGGTCTGAAATTAGTTAGAACTCTGTGCGTGACATAAACCACAGCAGCTGCTTGCTACAAATGTAGCAGTTTGCTATGTTTTAAAAGGGCAGAGGAACTTTTTTTAGAATTGAGAATCAAAACCTTCCTAAACCCCAAAGACCTCCTTAGATGAAGTACAAATAACAAAAACCTTCAGCCTCTTCAACACATAACATCTCATGGAGCATCTAATTCTAAGCTCATAAGACAAGTCAGTACACAGTCCATCATTCTGGTTATTACAGACTCCATTGTGAGGCACACTGATGTCCCTCTCACCAGGCTGAGTAAGGAGAAAGTCAATGTCAGTTGCTTATCAGGGGCCAGGATCTGCCACATTAAACATATCCAGGTCATTGGACCACAAGTACCAGTATGACTCGGTCATAGTCCATGTGGATGTAAATGACCTGAGATGTCCCTCCCTAGACTATATGAAGAGAAGCATCATGGAGTTCTGGGAATATATAACCCAGGGTGGTATAAGCCTAGCACTGAGCAACATTTTACCTTCTTATAGGTTCATAGATGTGTACTAGGCTAATGGCCCTGGGGCCTTTACAAGTCTAGCCCATAGGATGACCCTGGCATCGTGCCACCTGACCTTAGTTCCCAGTGCCTCTGTCGAGTACAGTCACTGGAGTTATCCCCGGGGTGAATCTTCTATTTCCCATCCACTCATCAAGATTTCTCTTGAAGAGGGCCAGTGAGGTGCATGGGAAGTCTATTCCATAGCATGGGCAGTCTCTGGGTTATGAACCTGTCCCTCCAGCATGTTCTGTTGATTGTGGTAATGAGTTTGAGGTCTCTGGAGTGTGTGGTGTGCAGGGATTGGGATTTCTTTAGATGTAGCATTTTTAACAGAGCTGGGTCAGACATGCTTTGTAAGTCAAGCAGAGATCACCTTTAAGTAGGTGATATGAGACAGAGAATAGTTGGAGTTTTTTTGAGTCTGTCCATATAGGACAAGTGTTTAAGGCCTAGGATCCTCTTTGTGAGGTACGTTTGTGCCCTCTCCAGTTGTTCAGGTGTCTAGTGAGATACATGCCAAATGAGGCATTGTACTCGATGACTGGCCTAATGAGAGAAGAGTAGAGGGACACAATGGTTCATAGGTTCATAGGTAGGTACGAGGCTATCGGCCCTGGAGCCTATACAATCCCAGCCAAAAAGGTGCCCTGGCTTTTGCCACCCAAGAAAATTTTTTTTATGCCACTATCGAGCAGAGCCAAAGAGGTGAGCCCCAGGGTGAATTTCCTATTTCCCATACAATCATCAAAATTTGTCTTGAAGAGTGCTAATGAGGAGCTTTGTTTGATATAGATAGGTAGCTTATTCCAATGTATGGGAAATCTCTTGGAAAGGAATCTATCCCTCTGGCATGTTCTGTTTATTGTGGTGACAAAATTTAGGTCCCTAGACCGTGTAGCTCAGAGGGATTGGGATTTCTTTAAGTGGAGCATGTCCAACAATTCTGAGTTTGACATAGCTTTGTATGTCAGGCAGAGATCACCTCTGAGTAGGCGATATGCGACGGAGTAAAGCTGGAGTTTTTTGAGACAGTCTGCATAGGGCACATGTTTGAGGATGGTAATCCTCTTTGTGAGGTATTTCTGCGGCCTTTCCAGTTGTTGTAGATGTTTTGTGAAGTACATACCAAAAGGGGCGTTGTACTCTATAATGGGTCTAATGAGTGATGAGTAGAGGGGAACAATGATCTCTTTTTTTCTGGATGAGAAACCTTTTGTGATGAGGTGTGCCACATAGAAGGATCTCCTGACTACTGTGGTGATGTGATTATCAAATGAGAGACTACTGTCCACCTGTGTCCCAAGGTCTCTTATCACACTTTCGGTGTTAAATATACTACCACCTATGTTGTAGTTCATGGGTACAGAGTTTTTACCAAAGGGGATGACAATGCACTTTTTGGCATTGAGCTTGAGGCAATGGCTTTGACAGCAGGCATCTGTCTCAGTGAGGCCCTTATGTAGGATGTCCACATCATTAGGAGTTTTCATTATGGCTCCTAGTTTGCAGTCATCTGCAAACTTCGTTAGCCAAAGACCGTCTATGTTAGCCTGTACTTCAAAGAAGTAGATCACAAACAGGAGATAACCCAGGACTGAACCCTGTGGTACTCCACTTGTCACTGGTCTGAAGTCAGATCTGGAGTCTGCTACTTTCACAGTGTGGATTCTGTCAGTGAGCTAGTTGGCAACCCGTCTTGTCACATAGGGATTTATACCTAGTTTAGTGAGTTTATTTATAATTCCAGAGTGGGGGATGGAGTTGAAAGCCTTAGCAAGATCTAGATAGGCTGTGTGAACCACCTTACCCTTGTCTATGGCTTTGGTGACTGCTTCAAAGAAGTCTATCAGGTTTAGGGGACATGATCTGCCTTTTACAAACCCGAACTGGGTGGGGTCCAGAGTCTGGAGATTACCAATGTCTTTGTTTATAGGTTCCATGATGATACGTTGCATGGCATTGCAGACCAGGCTCATCAGGCTAATGGGGTGTTAGTTCCCAGGGTCCATGGTGGCTTCCCCCTTGTGGAGTAGGATAACCGTTGCTGTGCGCCATTCAGCAGGCACAAAGCCTGAGGTGAGCCTATGATTGGACATGGTACTTAGGTGGGGTGCCAGTTCGTTCTGTAGTTCATGTAGAACGTAGCCTGGGATGTTGTCTGGTCCCATGGATGCTGTGTTCTTGGCTTTGGAGAGTGTGGTTTTTACCTGTGCAGCTGTGATTACAGGAACTTTGCATTATTCTGGTGTAGAGATGGGCTCTTTAGGGGGTGAGAGGGGGGTAAAGTTAGCACTGAACCTATCTGCCAGGATGTTGGCAATATCAGTTGTGTCTGTATATTTAGTGCCATTGTGCTGTAACTCAGAGCAGATCTGAGTGTTGCCATTGAGATTCTTGACATAGCTATAGAATGCTTTTTGGTTGTCTTTAGAATCACTGGCAATTTTGTTTTCATAACTAGCTTTGAGGATTTTATCAGGGATCACAGCTTCTTACTGAGGCTGACCAGGGAGCTCTTCCACTCATGGGATTATACTCTCTTTTGCAACAGTTTCTTCCTTCTGTTGTATAGTTTGTTTATGGCAGGGGACCGCCAGATTGGCATCCTTTTTTTGGAGGATAGCATTTTGGTTCTGTGTGGGATAGCATGATCTCTCAGGTGATTCACACCACTCATGTAAGTGCTTATAAAGTGCAATTGTGTAAGATTCAGCAGTCATAACTGTATTGTCCATCTGCATGGGTGTCATGAAGTTCACCACTTCTGTCTTAAGAAGCATGAAGTTGGCTTTGGAGAATTTTTTTACCATGGTTTCCTTAATGGGGGGTGGGGGCAGGATGTGGATATCTAGGGTAATTAGCTTATGGTCGGATCAGACCAATGAGGTGTTGACTTCAGGTATGGAACACCAGTCACTCATGTTGGTAATGACTAGATCTAGCATACTGTTGCCCCTGGTGGGGGGTGTGCATAAGTTGATCCAGGGCATTGGAGTTTATGAATTCCAGAAAGCGTTGAGCAAAGGAGTTGGTACATGAGTAGTTTTCCCAGTTAATGATGGGGTAGTTGAAATCATCCATTATTAGGGTGTTTGGTTGAACCCTAATATTTTCCAGTACATCAAGAAAAGAGGAGTGGGAATCCTGGGGCATGGTGGGTGATCTGCAGCAAGCTACAATTTGGATTGCAGTTTTGCCCAGAGTTAGTTGCACTTGGATAACCTCGGCTGCATTATGCTGAGCAACTAGCCTGGAGGTGTGGATATCCCTAATGAATATGGACACACCTCCGCCTTTTGTATTCCGGTCCAGGTTACATGGCCAAAAAGTGTGGTATGAGTTATAGCCTGGTAGTGCAGGGCTGCTCTCTGGAGCCTTGAACCAGGTCTCAGTCACTGCACAGATATCGATGTTCTCCATTTTAAGGTGCCTCGAGTGAGTGAATTTTGAGATTTAGACTTCTAGCATTGAGTAGCATCACCCTCAGTTTTTGCTTGCTTGTTTCTGTTATAGTGCTGAATTTATCATTTGAACCTTGCCTAAAAAAGGCACTATAGAGGCAGCAAGAACCTTAGCCAGTATCCGTAATCCCAGGGGTGACAGGGGCAGGCCATCTCTGGAAAAGCATCATGGTCTGTCGACCATGTCATCCCAGGCAGACAGATATTGGATCCCATTAGAATGGCACCAGAAGCTTAGCCAATTGTTGAAGTCAATCATTTTGTCCTTGTACTGCGGCATCATTCTGGGTGATGGCAGAATGCTACTCAGGGCTAGTATCATACCTGCCTGGGCAACAAGATTGGAGAGCTCTTCCATGTCTCTTTTCATGTAGTCCAGGGAGGTATGTCTCAGGTCGTTCACACCAACATGGACAATGACAGAGTCATATTTGTACTTGTTGTAGAGTGACCTGAGTGCGTGGGTTATGTGGCGGATCCTGGCACCAGACAGGCAGCTGACAGTAACCTTCTCCTTGTTTAGCCTGGTGAGTGGGACATCAGTGTGCCTGACTATAGAGTCACCTATGACTAATGTGTTGGGTACGTTGTTTTGCCTTATTGGCTGTCGTTGTGTGGCACACTGAGTCTGTGGGCTATGTGTCATTTGGGTTGTGTTGGGGGGGGGTGGAGGTTGCTTGCATTTCTGCTTTGGAGGTCTCTTTTGTTGAGCAGATTATTATTGTGAGCCTCCATGAATGTTTTTGTGTTTTTATGTGTGGAGTTTGGTGGTGTAGATTTAGTGAGACTATGTTATGAGTATGGTGTGGTGCAAGTGTTTACCTTCTCCTCTTGACTGTCAAGTTCAGTCTTGATTGGAGAGAGCTTTACCTCCAGTTTGGCTAGATAAGTGCATCTCTCGCAGGTTGTAGTGTTGGGTGGTAGGAGGAGAGTGTTGTCTGTGTACATGAGGCAATTTCTACATTACCCCAAGATGCCAAGATTCATCAGATAGACAGGAGAGAACACTGGGAGCTGACCCTTGGACATACCTGAATAAAAAAACTATTTTCCTCTAGATAAGTTAGGAAAGTGAGTACAATAGCTGTTTTCCTCTAAGCAAGTGAGGAAAGTAAGTACCAAAACTGTTTTCCTCAAGGTAATGAGGAAGGTTGAGTGCTATAGCAATTAGTAGGTTATTTAGTGCTTACAAGTTCTGAACAAGCACTGATCACGAATAAGCAAATTCAAGTGCTAAAACTAAGAATCAGTATCTGGACTAAACTACTTACAGGAAAGGGGGAAGCAAGTGCAAATGCGGGCTTTTAAATCAGAAGGTTGAGAGAGATGGAAAAACTGCCCAAATGGTCAATAACTACAATATCTGGGCCAGAACCACTCCTTATGTGGTAGATAGGTTACCTAGTGCTTACCATTCCCACTGATAAGCTAGAAGGCTTCCCTCCAACACAGAAAGCTTGGGGGGGGGGGCTCAGAAGCTTACATACAGTCCGGGACAAAGCAAATCTGAATCTGGACTACACTAGTCACAGGAAACGTACTTTTTTTTTTTTTCCTGGATGCAAAACCCTTAGTAATGAGATATGCCACATGGAAGGACTTTCTGACCACAGTATCAATGTGGTGATCAAAAGAGAGGTTGCTATCAACCTGTGTTCCCAGATCTCTTATAATGCCTTCTGTGTTCAGTGGACTACCATCGATGTGGTAATTCATGAGAATTGGGTTTTTCCCAAAGGGGATGACAAGACATTTTTTGGCCTTGAGCTTAAGGCCATCATTCTAACACCAGTCATTGGTCTCAGTGAGGTCTTTCTGTAGGATGTCAGCATCACTTGGGGAGTTAATAATAGCTCCCAGCTTGCAATTGTCTGCAAACTTTGTCAGCAGAGTCCCTTAGTGTTGGCCTGGACTTTAGAGAAGTAGACACCAAATAGGAGAGAACCCAGGACTGAACCCTGTGGGATTCCACTCATGACTAGTCGGCAGTCTGACTTGGAGTCAGCTACTTTCACACTTTAGGTTCTATCTGTGAGCCAGTTTGCAACCCACCTAGTGATATAGGGGTTGATGCCTAGCTTAGTGAGTTTTTCTATGACTCCTGAGTGGGGAACGGTATCAAAGGCCTTGGCCAGATCAAGGTAGGCTATATAAATCACCTTGCCTTCATCCACAGCTCTGATTACTGACTCAAAGAAGTTGACCACATTGAGTAAGCATGATCTACCCTTCACAAAACCAAACTGTGTGGGATCCAGAGTTTGGAGATTCCCTATATCCTTGTTTATTAGGTCCATGACAATGCGTTCCATGGCTTTGCATATCAGACTTGTCAGAGTAATGAGGCGATAGTTCCCAGGGTCTATAGTCACTCCTCATTTGTGGAGAGGGATTATTGTAGCAGTGTGCCATTCGGTAGGGACAAAACCTGAGGTGAAGCTGTGATTGAACAGGGCACACAGGTGAGGTGCCAGTTCACTCTGTAATTCATGTAGAATACAGCCAGGGATATTGTCAGGTCCCATAGAAGCTGTATTCTTCACCTTGGACAGTGTTATTTTAACCTGTCCACCAGTAATACTGGGTGATGGCAATCTACTGGTATTGTGATTAGTCCTTTGGGGGGGGATAAAGTTGGCACTGAATCTGTCGGCCAGTATATTGGCAATATCTGTTGGCTCGGTATAGGAGGTACCATTATGCAGTAACTCAGAGCAAATTTGAGTATTGCTGTGGAGAGTCTTTACATAACTATAGAAGGCCTTGTGGGTGTATTTACTATCTGCTGCAATTCTGTTTTCATAGCTAGCTGTAGAGGATTTGATGAGGGATCTCAACTTTTTGTTGAGACTGATAAGGGAGTTTTTCCACTCTTGGGACTTCACCTTATTCCCCATCAGTTTCCTCCTTCTGTTGTAGAGTTTGCTTATGGCAGGGGACCACCAAATTGGCTTCTCTTTTTGGAGGAGAGCATCTTGATTCTATTGGATATGGCGAGATCCATGTATTTGTGTATGTGTTCATACAGTGCATTGGTGTATGATTTGGCAGTCATGCAACCATTCTCCATTTGCATGGGGGCTGTGAATTTAGCCACCTCTGTTTTTAGGAGCCCAAAGTTAGCTTTGGAGAAGTTTTTCATGGTGGTTACCTTTGTGGGGTGTGAGAGGGATGTGGATTTCCAAGGTGATTAGTTTGTGGTCGGATCTAACCAGGGAGGAGTTGACTATTGGTGTAGAGCAATGGTTGTCCAAGTTAGTAATGACCAGGTCAAAGATGTTGGTACCTCTAGTGGTGGTAAGAATGAGCTGGTCCAGGGCATTAGAATTAATGAATTCCAGGAAACGTTGGGCAAGTGTATTGGTACATGAGTAGTTTTCCCAGTTAATGGAGGGGTAGTTGAAGTCATCCAATATGAGAGTGTTAGGTTGGACTATAATATTCTTCAGGATGCTTAGGAATGTGGAGTCTCCAAGGAAGATGTCACAATGCAAACAAAAGATGAATGACTTTCATAATTGGCATAGTTTGTGGTGTCATTCAAAGGGGTGCAATACTTGTCAGCATGGAAAGAGATGGTGAACAGACCATGCTGCTTGGCCAGGGATGGTTTGCATCTCTCCCCTCTTGGCTTTTGAGTATCAGCTAAAACATTGTCCTCCCACATAGTGCTTTTTTCAGGCAATGCCAAACTGAAAGTACTGCAAATCGAAGCCAAAAAAAAATCTAAAGGTGTCAATGCTCAATGCTAGGAGTCTAAACAAAAAACCCCACTCCCTAGAAGCTGTCTTCACTCTAGAGAATGCTGATGTCTGTGTGGTCACTCAAACATGGTTTAAAACTGTGGAGAGCACATTGATAGTGCAAGATTATAATGCCTTCCACACATTTAGACCAGCTACTACATAGACAAGGACTAAAGGTGGAGGTGTCTCAGTTTACATAAAAAATAAATATACCTCAAGGTCGGTCAGGCAGGGGAATGCACTTGAGATCCTCAATGTTTAAATCACCATAAGCAAAATCCAATACCACTTCCTTGCAAAGTATAGGTCCCTCTCTATGACCCAGGACACCCATACCATGTATTTAAGCTTATTGGAAACACTCGCCTCCAGCCCGATCCTAGATTCATGGGTGACTTTAATTACACCACTTTTAACTGGAAATCATATACTACACCAGTACAGGCACAGAGATTTCTGGATTTTGTAAACGCAAACTCCATGGACTGGATTGTCAATACACCCACCAAGAGCACAACTATATTGGATCTGGTCCTCACTAATATGGAAGAATGATGCACACCCCCACCCTAGTATGTCTTCTCTGGTAAGGGCAGACCACAAAATGGTCTCCTTTAAAGTGGAAATAAAACCTGGAACCCCAGCTAACCCCGGAATATTCAGCAACTACTCTAAGGCTAACTTCCTACTATTAAGTGACAACCTGGCAACATTTCGGCCCCCATAAACCCTGAGAACACTGCTGCCTATGCATAACTGTTCACAGAAACCCTATCAATGCATGTTAATAGCTGCATAGAGGCAGCTGTAACCACCAAGAAGAAGTACAGAACTAACTCACAAACAAGCCACCCTGGTGGAATCACAACATCAATAGGCCATACAACAAAAGGAAGAAACTCATGGCAAAAATTAGGCAGCACCTAGCAGGATAAAAGCAAGTTCATCAAATTAAACAAATGACCCAGAGGACAAATAAAGTATATCAAAGCCAAATTTGAAGTGAATTTAGTCTCGCAGATCAAAAACAACCACAAGGTATTTCTTAGCTATGTCCGCTTTCTCAAAGTCAGTGTATATTTGCATACTGAGCTCATTGTTAATGGAACAACCTATACTGTGTCAGAAGATATAGCAAACCTACTGGCCAATAAATTCATCTCCAGCCTTACCCCTCCCTTTCCCTCAAACTTCCCACAAGAAATACCATCAAATATAACTCTCCCTACCATCCCAGAGGAATAGGTCCTTAATGCTCTCTAAGGTCAAGAACACTGAATCAATGGGTCCAGACAATATTCCAGAATGCCTTCTAAATAGCATGAAACATGACCCGTCGGCCCCTTGGAATTGTTATTTAATGGTAGCGTCCAAACAGGCTTCATGCTTCATGAATGGAGAGCAGTAGCATTCATCCCTCTACACAAAAGTAGGCCATCTAAAAACACTTTCAACTACATACCCATAAGTCTCACTAGTCTAATATGTAAAGCCATGGAAAGAATTATCATGGAAATGATCAATAATGAAATGACACAGGAAACCTCCAGCGTCTGGACCAAACCAAGTTTGATTTCATCAATGGCAGGTGATGTCTACTCAACTTGGTGAGCTTCTTTGAGAAGATCACCAAAGCAATGGATGAAGGCAAAATGGTTCACACTACCTACCTTGACCTGGCCAAGGCATTTGACACAATACCCCACTTGGGCACTGTTGACAAACTTAAGAGGTTAGATACAAGCCCTTGTGTCATCAGGTGTATAACCAGCTGGCTCCTAGGCAGGACCCAGGAAGTTAAAACTCAGGAGTCCACCTCTACAAAAAATGGAGTCCCTCAGGGATCAGTTCTGGGACCAGTTCTTTTTGGCATTCACATGTCTGAAGTCAAGGCCAATGTTGATGACCTCTGGCTAACTGAATCTGCAGATGACTGCAAATTAGGAGCTGTCATTGAATCACCCACTGAAACAAATGTTCTCCAGGAAGGGCTGACACAGCCAAATAACTGCTTTCAGAGCCATGGACTAAAACTAAATGCCAATAAATGCATAATAGTATCCTTCAGGAAGTCATCCACACCTGATAACTATCATATTGACAACAAGCCCCTTAGAACTTATCCAGTAGTCAGGTATTTGAGGACACACATAGACAATAATCTAGCCTTTGATTATCACATGTTTACAGAAGTGAGGAAATAATTCTATGTTGTGCAAGTTATAAACAAAGGTATGACATCTAGGTCTAAGGAAGTCATTGTTTCACTGTATTTGGCATTCATCAGGCCTGTCATTGAGTACAATGCCCCTTTTGGTATATACCTAACCAGGTATATCCAACAATTGGGATGTTCACAGAATGCATGGCTTAAGTAGCATGTTCTAAACAGGCCACCGCAAGGCCTATCCCTGTATTCAGTCTCCTATAGGCTGTTGAGGGGAGATGTATGCCTGGCATAGAAGATATTGTCAGACACCACTCTGACGGATCTCCTGCTTATCAGTTACACAAATAGCACCAGAATTACCCATTCTAAAGACTTAAACCTTACCTGTGATATAAATAGGATTTGCTGGAGAGACAGGTATGTATTACAGAGACTGCCTCTTGTCAGAAATAGGCTCTCCATCCATGTGAAGCAGAATTCCTCCCTAACCCAATTCATAATTCAAGTGTAACTTGGACAACTGGACAATTGGATGGTCAAAAGGAAATCTATCCCTGGTTTGTCAACTATTTCTCTAATGCACACAGGCAACCTGTAAATGGCTCATCTCACAGGACCCTACTTGTAAATGTTTCACCTCCCAAGCCTCTGCTTACACTTATCAAGACTACCAGAACATGTCAGTGATTTAGGATGCATGGCTAGGCTTAAACAGGCCCTTATGATCATTAGCATAGCAAACATGTATGAACCTATGAATCACCTCAATTCTTTTGTCAGTTCTGGGGGAGCAGAGGAACTGTTCTTTCCTTCTTAACTTAATAGTTGAGGAATGGCACTGGGGACCAGAAAAGCTAGCCACACCTCTGTTAAAATCTATCTGTCCTAGTTAAATGCCAATTTTGCTGATATGAGCTGGATTTCTATTTGCTTTGAACTTATTTTCTTGTTTTTTACCTATGAAAGATAACAAATTGCTAGTGTTCTGGGAAGCTGCTTACTCCAAGCAGTATGCATTTTTAATATCCATTTGCAATTTATTTATTTAAAAGCAAATGACTACTGTTTACTTGTTCCAGAATATTAATACATTTTACTGTTTTGCATGTAAGACAAAGAGAATAGGTATTGTTCTGGTTTTCTGCTTACTCAATGCCTTAATACAGATTGTTTATTTTTCTCATTAGCCATTGAATGTAAGCTTTTTTTTATTATGCAGCTTACAGTAGGCTAGTGCCATATTTGCTTTGTGCTGCTCCAGTCCACACATAGCTGCGTCACTTAGTGTCCTGATTTTATTGATTTGACCTGCTTTCAGTGAATCTGACCTCCTCCCATTCCCATCTGCCTGCATGCAGCGAACCATGTGCCACAATTCATACCTGTCAGAAAAATATGTATTAATGTGTGTATTAGTAATATGCTTAGTGCATTTAGAGCTTGAAAAGGATTAACACATTTATTCTATTTCATACTGCATAAATCTGTACAAACTGCAGATGCTTTTTGATCTTGTATTGTTAGCTAAAATCTTGCTTGTGCCTTGGAAATTTACTGAGAACCAGATGATTCCTGCTTATGTTAGGAAAATAATGAATAGAACAATACTACTTGTATGAAACTTAGAAAAGAAGTTCCATTTGTGCTGTGAGAAAATACACAGCTGTAGAAGCTATATGTGTGCGTGCACGTGTGTGTGTGTGTGTGTGTGTGTGTGTGTGTGTGTGTGTGTGTGTGTGTGTGTGTGTGTGTGTGTGTGTGTGTGCGTATTTGTCAGGTATCACATTATTTCAATATAGATTCTACAAGACCCACAATCTGAATTCCTTGACAACCATTTCTTCCTAAATAAGATAAATGATCACTTTATGCCATGGTATACATCACTCCTTAAGTCACTTTGATGGCTATGCAAACTTTCTACATGTAACAGCTGAGTTGCCCACAAATAAAATCACCTTTATGATGAGGTAATTCAGATATTACTTATTAATTGAAATGCTTACTCTGCTAATGGTGGGCATGTCCAACAATTCCTTAACTGAGCATAAGGACAGACAATGCTTACAGTCACTCAGTATGGATTTTGAACACCTGAATATGTGATGACATATTATGTCTTGTTTTCAAATACTTAAATATCTCACAATTTTAGCAACACTGACCTCATTAGTCTGTTGCAGAGAAGATGTTTGTGGTAAAAGTGGGATAAGAAGATGGGGGAGTCATCTCCTAGCTTAAATTCTCCCCCTGAATGGAAGTAGATACAGCATATCTGCTCAAGAAGCTATATCTACCTGACATTGAAGCCACAAGCACAAGTTCATCACTGTGAGATTTGCTCCTCCTTCCTTTCTAGTTACACAATCTATAGAACATACTATTAGCTGCAAGTTCCACAGCAGAAGTTTGATTTTTATAGTGAAAGACTGTACTTATGATAGCAGAGAAGATGTTTATGGTAAAAGTAAGATAAGGGAATAAGGGAATCCTCTCCCAGCTTAAATTCTTCCCCTGAGTAGAAGTCGGTACAGCATGTATGTTCAGGAAGTTACATCTACCTTACATTGAAGCCACAAACACAGTTTCACCACTGTGAGATCAGAACCTCCTACTTATCTTGTTACACAATATATAGGACACAGTATTACCCACAAATGTCACAGAAGATGTCTGACTTGAAAGGGGAGAGAGTGCACTGAAGACAAGGATAACTTCATCAGTGTGTTGCACAGACAATGAGAGAATGTGTTAAAAGTGGATAATCTGTTGAGGAAGCTGAGTCCAAAGTTATGTTTTTCTCTTGAGTAGACATGGATGCAACACATCGGTTGTTGAAGCATTACTTACTTGTCACTTGAACCACACATACACCAGTTAACCACTGTCAGATTTGATACACCTACATTACTAGTTACAACATCAACAGTAAGCAGTATGAATTGTAAATGCCAGAGGAGAAGTCTGACTCTTATTGGAAGAGAGTGCACTTCTGAGAGGATGACCCCATCAGTGTGTTGCTGAAAAGATGTTCACAATATATGTAGGATAAAGTATAGAGGGAACTGTGCCCAAAGTTAAAATTTTCTTCTGAGTGGAAGTGGAAACAGCACATGTGTTGTTGAGGCTTTATTTACCTGACCATAGCACCACACATACACAGGTTCACAACAGGTTTCAAAGCACCTACCTCAGTAATTACACAATCTAGAGAACACAGTATGAATCACAAGTGCCACATACTATGCCTGACATTAATGACATGAAAATGCACATTTGTAACTATTAAAACTTCTCTGTTTGAAGCAGCAGCTAGTATGTTTCACGTATTTTGGGACAAATGCATGTGTCTGGACAGGCTGACATAACAACACCATGCTTGTCCCATGTAATTACATACTTCTCTGCAGCATCTTTATACTGTCATTCATGTACACTGTGTTACTGTGAGTGACCTGTACTTGCTTCACAGTATAGGGTGTTAGTGACAATCACAATTTTAAAACAGTGGATTGTCAAGCAAGAATTTATGAGTTCATACCAGAATGATTGCAGGGTAATAGTAATCATTTATTGTGTCACTGTCATTTATCTTGGTTCATGCTTGCTCAATGTGCATTGATAATACCAATAGATACTTTCTGAAAAGGCTACAAACTATTGCAATGAAGTTGCAAGTATAACTGTTGGAGTGTAGACATACATTAACAGATAGAATCGAGTCAACATCACTCTGAAAGCCAGATACCTTTGTTTAAAAATTACATTAACACATAAAGAAGTTGTACAACCTACTAACATTATTCTTTTTTAATGTTTTTTTGTTTTAATTCTCCATGAAAAACACTGCTAACAAGCTCATTTACTAATGGCAAAGTACAAGTGCATGCATAACCATATCTTAAACTCTTGAACTTAGAATGGGAATTTGGAGTCATCTATGATGCTCAGTGCCATCCTTCTCACAAATAAGCAGTATACACATACAACCATGTCTGAATCTGATGGAATACAGAACAGGTATGTGTTATGATCATGTTTTGGGTGTCACAATTTACACATTTGTCATGATAGTGGCAGTTCTTTAATTCTTATATATATGTGCCACAGGTGTATTATGGACACATGAGGGAACAAGCATGTTACTGCTGGTGGAAACATGGCTTATGGAAACAGTTTTGAATAAAGGCAGTTTACCTGATGGCACAAAAGGGTTGGGAAGTGTTTGACAGCTGCTGACAGGAATACACAAACAGACATACTACATTACAGACTTACTAAGTGATTAGTTTATGGTTCATTTTTGCATATATTTGTGTTGTATTACTCTAGTTTATTATCATAATTATTCCGGCAAGGTCTGTACAAGACAGTGTTCCCAATAGGAAACAAACACATTAATACAGCAGCGATATAATGGAGTGTAAAGAAAATATGTAGCCAACAGTTGCACTCATAGGAGTCATAACAAACATTCAAAAACACTTGGGTATACTTTTGGATTCAAACCTTGACAGTATTCCAAGAAAAAAATCTGTAGACCTGAGTATCATCTAACCACACCACATAGAAACTCCTACTTCATAAAGTTCAAATATGACAACAGATTGAAGCAAATGAGAATGTATGCATTAGTCTTCATTGCACTCATGCAATTTTAAAATTCCATAATGTGTACATCATATCCAGTAGCCTAATAAATATAAAACAGTAAAAAACTGTTGATACAGAAGTGGGAACAGATAGAGACATGGAGATAGTGACAATGACATAAAGAATGTTAAACATTTTTCTGGAGCGTTTTTAACATCCTTCCAGTATGTTAATGTGTTTTTCTTGATAAGTAATCTGTCATGGTATGTACAATCAAGTGTTTCCAGTGGAGAGAAAGCAGGGGTCAGAAAGTGTAACCATGACTGAGACATAAGCAGGATAAAGGTGGGTTACTAAGATAAAAAGACAGAACTTATACACATAATAGTACACATTTCATTTGACTTTCACATGTTCTGGATTTGAACCATTGACACTACACCAAAAGCAATTTACACACGTGAATTATATCAACATACCCCACAGTAAATGTTTATTCACAACCTTAACTTTACTAGTTTGAATGGACAGTCACAAAACAATCAGATAGTGGAGAATGTAGGCATCAGGTTTTATCACAGTAATGACAATTTAACACTGCAGAAGGTTTACATTACAGCCAGCAGCATAACAAATGATCCAACTTGCCATAAGCTGTTTACTTCTATTTCTCTTAAGTTACAGGTACTGATCAGTGCTGGACATTGTGCAAATGCAGTGTTAATGGATTGATGGCACAAAAGAAGGAAGATGCATAGACAGTGGAGGCAGGGGCCAAGTAGATTATGACAAAAGTAGGATAATGGTGGCTCAAAACAATATGTAGGCAATAGCTACAAATAAAACAGTCTAGTAAGACAGTCAATAACACTTTGACGTATTTCTGGATTAGAACCCCTGAAAGTACACAAAAATCAGCTGTAGATCTGAGCTTTATCTCAACACATACCAAAGGCACTCCTGCTTCACGTTATTTAAATCACACATTTGAAAACACAGTAACAGCTTACTGAACGAGAATGGGTTAAAGAATAGAGATACAGACAGAGAGTTACGAATGGAGAAACACCAAGATTTTTGTTTATGGGACCATCTTTATGGTGTAGTACTATTAGCTGTTGCCTCATTATTAATCTGTCATGCTCTGTGCAATAAAATGCTTGCTATAGGGAGCAAGAAGGGGTAGGAGATTTGAAGCAAGCTTAAGATATAAGAAAAATAAGGGTTTACTAACTGTCCCTTTTGTAGATGGAATTTTATTTTTTTTGCAAATACTTCCTTGGTGTACTAGTCAAATGTTTTGTTACTGAAATGTAATTACAAGCAAATAAAGATGTTTGGAGTTAAACATATGATAGAAATATAAAATGTCATGAAATAATAATTTCACATACAGCTGTAATCAAACCTTTGACACTATACAAAAACATTGGTCTACAGAAAGAGAAATTATCTCAAGACACCACATAGGAACTTCTAGTTCATTGCATTTAGCAACCTAAGAACTGTTAGATGTGATGATTAGTGAGCAGCAGTATGGTTTCACACCAGGAAAGAGCAGTTTGCTCTGATGGTGTTGATGGAGAAGTATAGGGAAAGTCAGAAGGAGTTGCATTTTGTCATTATGGACTTAGAGAAAGCATATGACAGTGTGCCTAGAGAGGAGTTGTGGTATTTTATGAGGACGTTGGGAGTGGCAGAGAAGTACATAAGAGTGGTACAGGATATGTACAAAGGTAGTGTGACAGTGGTGAAATCTACTGCAGGAATAATGGATGTGTTCAAGGTGGAGCTGGGATTACATCAAGAATCAGCTCTGATTTCTTTCTTATTTACAATGGTGATTGATAGGTTGACAGATGAGATCAGACAGGAGTCCCCATGGACTATGATGTTTATGGATGACATTGTGATCTGTAGTGGGAGTAGGAAACAGGTTTAGGAGACCCTGGAGAGGTGGAGATATACTCGAGGGAGGACAGTAATGAATATCAGCAGGACTAAGACAGAATATATGTGTGTAAATGAGAGGGAGGATAGAGGAATGGTGAGGATGCAGGGAGCAGAGATGGCAAAGATGGATGAGTTTAAATACTTGGGATCAACAGTTCAGAGTAATGGTGAGTGTGGAAGAGAGGTAAAGAAGAGAGTACAGGTAGGGTGGAGAAGAGTGTCAGGAGTGGTTTGTCACAGATGGGTACCAGTAAGAGTGTAAGGAAGGTCTATAATAGGGTAGTGTGACCAGTTATGTTGTATGGGTTGGAGACGGTGGTACTGACAAAAAGACAGGAGTCAGAGCTGGACGTGTCAGCATTAAAGATGTTAAGATTTGCATTGGGTGTGATGAGGATGGACAGGCTTAGGAATCAGTATGTTAGAGGGTCAGCTCAGGTTGGATGGTTTGGATACAAAGCCAGAGAGGTGAGATTGAGTTAGTTTGGCATGCTGAGGAGGGATGCTAAGTATATTGGGAAAGGGATGCCGAGGGTGGAGGTGCCATATAAGAGGAAAAGAGGAAGGCCTAAGATAAGGTTTATGGATGTGGTGAGACAGGACATGCAGGTGATTGGTGTGACAGAGCAAGATGCAGAGGACAGGAAGAAATGGAAACAGATGATCTGCTGTGGTGACCCCTAACAGGAACAGCCATATGAAAATGAAGTAAAGCCACCTCAGCAGAGATGGCTGATAACAGAATTATGATGAATAGACAATTAGACCAAGCCAAGTGTGTTAAGATGACAAATACATTCATAGGTTCATTGGTTGGTGCTAGGCTAAAGGCCCTAGGGAGGGCCTATGCAAGTCTAGCCATAACAATTCCCTGGATATTTCTTCCCACAATATTTACTTCTCTGGACCCCTGCAGGGCAACTGACATGATCCCTGGGGTGAATTTCCTATCTCCAATCCAATTATAAAGGTTCCTTTTGAAGAGGGCCAATGAGGCACTCTGCTTGACATGTATGGCCAGTCTATTCCAGAGTATGGGGAGTCTCTGGGTCAGGAACCTATCCCTCCAGCATGTTTTGTTCATTGTGATGACAAGGTTTAGATCCCTGGAGCATGTGGCTCTGACGGATTGGGATTTCTTTAAGTGGAGCATGTCCAACAGCTCAGGGTTTGACATGGCCTTGTATGTTAAGCAGAGATCGCCTTGGAGTAGATGATAGGCCACAGAGTATAGCTGGAGTTTTTCTAGACGGTCAGCATATGGCATCTGCTTTAGGCCTGTGATTCTTTTAGTGAGGTATTTCTGTGGCCTTTCCAACTGTTGCAGATGTCTTGTGAGATACAAACCAAACAGGGCATTATACTCTATAATGGGTCTAATGAGGGATGAGTACAGTGGGACAATGACCTCCTTTTTTCTGAATGAAAAACCCTTAGTGATGAGGTGAGCCACATAGAAGGATTTCCTGACTGTTGTGGTGATGTGGTTATCGAAAGTGAGACCACTGTCCACCTGTGTCCCTAAGTCTCTCATCACACTTTCAATGTTTAGTGTCCTGCCACCTATGTGGTAATTCATGGGTACATGTTTTTTTCCAAAGGGGATAACTATACATTTCTTGGCATTAAGCTTGAGCCCATGGCTCTGGCACCAGGCATCTGTTTCTGTAAGGCCCTTTTTTAGAATATCCACATCATTTGAGGATTCAGTAATGGCTCCCAGTTTGCAGTCATCTGTGAACTTTGTTAGCCAAATAAGTAAATTGGAGAGCTATGTATGGGGTGCAGTTAGCTAGGCCTTCTGCCATTGCTCTGCTGTGAGACTGGAAAAGATAAGCACTTATTTTCAACGGTTTTCTGTATTTCTGATTAACTAAATCATTTGCTGCATACTGTATGTTTAAACTGTGCAACTGTTTTTTAGACTTAATGATTTAAATCCTTACCTCTGTTCTGATCTTTGTCTCATTTTTGTTCATCTGTTCTGTTCTTTTTACTTGTTGTTGTACTTGAAAAACATTAGCATACAGCTGTATATCAATGTTTCTTCGTGTGAGGGGGATTCAGTCTGGTCTCATCTGGCTAGAGTTACTAGTGCAAGGCTGTGCTTTTTTTTTTGATTGGATACTTTGGCTGGTTCCTGTTTCTGTGTCTTAAATAGTGTTTAAACCAGTTTGAACTTGTTTTCTCAAAGCTGCAGTGAGTTAGGCCTTCTGCCATTGCTCTGCTATGAGACTGGAAAAGATAAGTGCTTATTTTCAACTGTTTTCTGCAGTTCTGATCAAATAAATCATTTGCTGCATATGCTTAAACTGTGCAACTGTTTCTTTTAGACTTAGTGAATTCATTCCTTACCTCTGTTCTGATCTTTGTCTCCTTTTCGTTTCTCTGTTCTGTTCTTTTTACTTGTTACTGTACTTAAAAAAATACTAGCATAGTGCTGAATAACTGTTACTGTTTGTGACCTTTGGAGCTTGTAGCGAAATCTTTTGTTTAGAGAAGCCTAGCTGTTTCTTCATGGGAGGGGTTTTCAGTCTGGCCTGATCTAGCTAGAGGCATTACTGCAAAGCTGTGTTTTTTTTGTTTTTTTTTTTAACACTTTGGATGGTCCCTGTTTATCTGCCTTAAATAGCCAGTGTTTAAACGAGTTTGTACTTGTTTCTCTAAAGCTGCAGTAAGTTAGGCCTTCTGTCATTGCTCTGCTGTTAGACTGGAAAATATGAGAGCTTATTTTCAACTGTTTTCTGCACTACTGATTAACTAAAACATTTGCTGCATATCTGTTTAAACTGTGCAATGTTTTTTTAGACTTAATGAATTCAATCCTTACCTAGTTTATGTTGTGATCTTGTGTATCCCACCCACCTGCCTAGCTGCTGTTGTGGTATTAAAGCCTGGTGGCTTTCAGTTACCCACCTCTAGTATAAATTTGATATTGGACACTCCCTGCATTCCCATTACATCAGCTCATTTACTGTGTACAATGAGATAAGTTGTGAAGGTCTACCCCTTTAGGTTCTCAACCTTGAATTATCTTCTGTCTCTTCACTTTCTACTAAAAAAATGTGCCTCTGCCTTCTTCATTTTGCTGCCTGTGCTTAGGAGCTCAACTGCATTTAATTTGTCTCATTTATTACTGCTTGTCAGTAGCCTAATTAAACTGATGGCAGTATTCTACTGAATTGCTGCTATATTTGATCTGTTTTTTACTGTTGTGATTGTGAGTGAATTTATCACATTTGCACTGTTTTTAAGCAATTTACTGAGTAACTATATTTTGGGCGGCCACGGTGGTGCAGCAGTTAGCATTGTCACCTCACAGCAAGAGATTCTCTGGTTCAATCCTCGGCTGGGGTGCCTTCTGTGTGGAGTCTGTATGTCCTCCCTGTGGTTGCGTGGGTTTCCTCCGGGTGCTCCGGTTTCCTCCCACATCCTAAAGACATGCTGTAGGTGGATTGGACACTGTAAATTGGCCTTAGGTGTGAGTGTGTGCATGTGTGTGCCTACTGTGGAGGATTGGGCACCAGGATGGCAACTCGACACCGTAAAAACCCCACTGCCAATCATGAGTGGACAGGTGATCCGCTGTGGCGACCCCTAACCAGGAAAAGCCGAAAGAAGAAGACTGATTAACTGTATTTCATTGCTATTTACTGCAAGTCATTACTGTTTAACTGCATTTCATTACTGTTTAACTGTATTTTTTTCATACTGTGAGTTCTGTTCATCTGTAAGTGGCTAATCTGTGCTTCTTTGTGAGTTTTACTGTGATCTTCACCTTAAATTGAGTAATGTTGTTTAGATACAGGTTTGTTGCATCCAGAGCTGCAGCTGCACATTTTTAACCCTTTTGAGGTATTCCAGCTACCAATGTTCCCTTAGTCGCACTTGTGTGATCACCTAGTAGTACTACTCTTAGACCTTCCTCCCTTTACCCTCTTAGCTCTTTCTGGCCTTTCTCCTTCAGTTTCTGACAAATATGGATGGAAAATTTCCTACATTTTCTCCTGCCAGTCTGGTTGATATGGACATCCTGAGAGAGTGTAGCAGCTGCCTCATGTACACGGACAAACCTTTACTACTACCACATAAAAAGACAATTTGTGAGAGATTTGATTACATCAAGAACCTAGAGTCATTGCTCTCTCCCCCACAAACTAGTATATCTGACACTGAGAAGGTTGTCAACACAAACAGCATACCTCAAATACCACACACACCTACACAACACATCCTCACATATGCAGAGGTCCTCAACAAAAACATACCCAAGCAAAAGAAACCTCCGAGGCAAAAACACATGTGAACTCCACTGTCCACCACACCACACACAGTCCACACACCTGTATCTTACAGCCACTAAGACCTAAACATAAACCCAACATATTAGTCATAGGAGACTCCATTGTGAGACACACAGATGTGCCCTCACCATGCTGGAAAAGGAGAAAGTCATGGTTAGTTGTTTGTCAGATGCCAGAATCCGCCATATCACCCATGATGCAAGGAGACACTCCAGGTGCAGTTAACAATTGACAAGATCCCTATTCAAATCATAGCTAGCTATCAGCCCCCAACTTTGATTCAAGATGCTCACTCCACCTATCTGGACCTCTTCAAGTCTATCAAGATTCAACCCTTTAGTCTGTTCCTGGAAGACTTTAACTATCCAACCATAGATTGGAAGAAATATTCATGCCAAAACACAAATGCCAAGAGATTCCTTGATTTCGTCAGTGCAAATGCCTTGGGCAAGTTGGTTGACAGCCCCACAAGAGGTGAAAATATCTAGGACTTGGTATTAACCAGCATAAGTAACCACTGCAGCATCCCTACAGCGTCATTATCCCTGGTAAAATCCGACCGCAAAGCGGTCAATTTCAAAGTCACCCCCCCCCCCCCAGCTAGGGTCAAACAAAAATACTTCTCCAAAGCTGATTACAACCTCTTGAGGGAAGGTATAGAAAGCTTCACACCCCCCCCCTCCATAGGAACTGGCACATATTTCCAAACCCACACCAGAGTACTATATGAGCATTCATATACCTACATGGAATCAGGAATACCTGACAGGAGGAAATCCTCCTCCTCAAGGAAGAGTAAACCTGTCTGGTAGACATCTGCAATAAATAACCTCCATGATAAAAGGAAAATAATTTCTGTCCAGGACCAAGAAAGAGTAGGTGCCTAATTGGAAGCAATCGCTCCTTAGCCTGAACAAGCAAATAAGAGCACTAGTAAAATCCTCCAAAGCAAACTTTGAGTTCAAACCATCATAAGGCCTTCTTCACATATGTCTGCAATCTCAAAGGAAGCCCCCAGATCTGCTCAGAACTGCTGGTCAAGGACAACACATACACAAATGCCATAGATATAGCCAACCTGCTGGCAGACAGATTCAGTCAAAACCTCACTCCTCTGTCCCCCAATCAGTAAATCAAAACATCCCCCAACCTGCCCCCTCTCCTTATCTCTAGGGAGCAAGTCATCACTGCCCTCTCAAAGGCAAAATATACAGCCTCCATGGGACCAGATAACATCCCAAGCTACATTGAACAGGAACTCAGGAAGGAACTTGCAGCACCATTATGCACCCTATTCAAACAAAACCTGAGTTCCGTCTTCATCCCAGCCGAGTGGAGGACAGTCACTGCCATCCCTTTGCACAAAGATGGACCATCCACTGGTCCAGGAAATTATACACCCATCAGCCTAATTAGCCTGATCTGAAAAACCATGGAGCAGATTAGCATCTACTTCATTAACAAGGACATTGGCAACCTCCAAACACTCGATCCTACACAGTTTGGTTTCATCAAGGGGAGATCATGCCTGTTAAATTTGGTTGACTTCTTTGATGCAATCACCAAACCCATGGATGAGGGGAAGATGGTGCACACTGCCTACCTTGACCTGACCAAAGCCTAATACTATTCCTCACTCAGGTGTAATAGATAAAATCTCTCAACTAGGCATCAATCTATATGTTACCAGATGGGTAGCAAACTGCTTCATTGATAGAACCCACCTAGTCAAAATAGGGGAAGCCACCTCAAGCAGTAGACACGTAAAGAACAGTGTACCCCAAGGATCAATCTTTAGCCTTTGTTGTTTGGGATATACTTTTCTGAGGTGCAAGCCAAAACCAGTGGGCTGTGGCTGACCAAATTTACAGATGACTGCGAGATGAGTGCTATCATCAATTCTCCTAGTTATGTGGACTTACTCCAAGAGGGTCTCACCCAAACAAATGACTAGTGTCAGAAACATGGCCTCAAACTGAATGCCAAAAAATGTATCATCACCCCCTTTGGGGATAGTGAAGTCCCCACAAATTATCACAGTAATAATAAGGGCCTAAGTACATAATCATTCGTGAGGGACTTGGGCACCCAGGTTGATAGCAAACTGACATTTGACTTCCATATTGCCTCCACTGTACAGAAGGCTTTCTAGATGGCCCACCTCATTAGTAAGGGTATCTCATCCAGGGACAAGATGGTCATAACATCCCTGTATTCTTCCCATATAAGACCCATCATTGAGTATAATGTCCCTTTCAGCATGTACCTCACAAACCACATGCAGCAACTCGAAAGACCACAGAGGTTTCTCACCTGGAGAATCCAGGGCCTCAAACATCTATCCTACACAGATAGGTTAAAGATGCTGTCCCTCTACTCAGTCTCCTACAGAATCCTCAGAGGTGACTTCTTTCTGGCATACAAAACAATCTTAGAGTCCGCATTGATGGGACTGCTGCATATCCACAAGTCAAGCTCCACTACAGTAACCTGCACACCAGACCTCAATCTGGTCTGTGACATCAATAGGACTTGTTGGCAGGACAGATTTGTGTCCCAGAGACTACCCCTTTTGTGGAACAGACTCCCTCTTCATGTCATGCAAAGTACCTCATTAACCCTTTTTAAGCGCAACCTGGATAACTGGATGGGGAACAGAAAATACACCCCTGGGATTCCACCTGTGTCCCTACTGGACAGTGGAATCAGGTGCTGACTTGTTGGAATATGGGATACATTCTTGGTTAGGCTTGTAAGGGCCTCAGGTCAATAGCCTAGTAACTTCCTATGATCATATGTGTAATTTTCTATGACACATATGCCTGTTTTATGTCTATTATTTATTTATTTTTTGAGACAGATTAATTTTGGGAAATGTGCTTAGGAATGAGCGTCAGGAAAGTAGGTTAATTTAGGTAGCAGGTACAGACACATAAGACATGCAAGACAGACAGGTATAGTGATGGATATAAAAAGACTGGGGACACCATGACTGGGGATAGGTAGGGGAATTCAGAGTGCATCCATGTCCAGGTTGAGAACAGTGAAAATCAAGTCCTCACCCTCATAATTGTCATCACTGTCTCCTGTGTCAGTTACGTGAGTCAGCTCTTGGCTCAGCATTGTTTTGGCAAAATGACACAGAACCTTTTCAACCATGCCAGTTTGGGAACTGAGGCCTTTCTCCATTATGCCATCTACCTGCCCTGTCATCTCTTGACAGGTGATTAAATTGACAGCTCCACTACTTTACCCACAGGGTACCACTGCACCAAAGCTGGGGCAGGAGTTTTGGAGGCAATGCTGATAGGTTGTATCCCAGATGTGCTGGGTGCCTGTGCTGCCTGTGATGGTGCTGTCTCAGCCACCAATAAAGGTATGGAGGGTCTAACCATAGTGGATGGTCTATTTCAATGTGTTACTCGCATTTTTATTTCAGTAGAATTGTATTAAAAATATACATATTAAAAAATAAAAAGATAGGTTTGGAAGATAAGATGAGAAAACTGAATCAATGTCAAGTCACATTATTTTATTATTGCAATACATAAACAAATATAAGAAATAAATATATACACCTTTACCACATTCAGGTATAATGGGATGGTATTACTGTATCATAAAATTAATCAATCACAATGCTGTGAATAGAAACATTTACTTGATTATGCCATATTGGATACGTACTTTCAAATTTAATAATTACATTTGTAAAAATTGAATTCTTACTGTAATGCAGTATTGCGGTTAGTATTTTGTAAATACGTTCCTGTAATAAAATCTAATGCCTGTTTCTGGGTATTGAACCCACACATAATTAAGTTGGTATACTCATTGCCTAATTCAAGCACCAGGCATGCTTGATATAAAAAGTTAAGGTATGCTTACTCAAGATGATATAGAGTGATGGAGTAAAAATACTTCTCTGCCCTGCATTCAGACATGATGCATCCTTAGCCTGTACCTTTCTGAATTGATTTAGTCTCTCGTGATGCACCTCAGGGATTTCTGATATCTCTTCTACAACTGTTTAATAGGAAAAAGAAATGACAGCATAATGACTGTCTTGGCTGTCTACTCAATGCTATATCATAAACTGTTGATGAGTCACTATGCTTACCCAACCATGGGGTGTTTACAGTCTTAAATTCATCTTCCCATCAACTCAGGAGGTCCTGCTTGTACCTCTTGATGTCACTGTAATGATGCCAACATTGTTCCCCAGGGCATGGAATGAGAGTCGCATTGGAGACAGCCTTAGCCAAGTTATTTCAAGCCTTAGCCTTATACTGAGGCCAAATATAATCCCCTTGCAGCAACCTCTAGCTACAGTGCTTCACAAGACGTTCCACAAAAATCTTGGCCTCCTTAACTCTCCATTTTTATTCTTTAAATTGAACACCATTCCTACCTTTGCCATCCATGTTTGTAGAAGTCAAGCCTGACATATTTGTCTGACTAGGCACCTGATTCAGATCTCATATGTAACAGCATGTGTGCAAAGATGCACAGCCTTGTCAGCTGCATTTACACAATTGAAATCACAGCACTAGCTTGGCAGATACATTGACACTGATTACATCAGAAAGCATGGAAGATGGGAAATATGGCAGTGACATTTGGCCATGTGTGATGTTCAATCTATTGACACATGCTCCAATGTTCAACTCTGAAATGCTACATGGTGTACAGTTTGCTATAATCATGGTTGGAGGAAAAATGGTCGGAGTCATGACATATTGGGTTACTGGGACTTAAACATCAGTAAGAATGTTCCACATGGAATTTGAACCCATGAGAAAAAGAAGAATAAGATGTTAAAGTTTGTTTATTAACTGCCAGTGCGACAAGAAAACATACTTTTAGATATGGTAATTAGAAGTGTGCTAATTAAAGAATGAATGGAGATATACTTAAGAGATGCCTGTATGTGTGTTATGTTAATAAGTAATGGGACTGCATTTCTATGTAAAAAGCAGTGTATCTGTTTATAAATACATCTCAGGTGCATGCAATTGCATGACTCAAGTAATACATGGTGGATTTTTGTTCCATGCGTACTTCACAAGACACATGATACTTGATTTCTCATAACAATTATAACAAAACTACTGTGCACATTATACCTATGCAAGTGCATTCTAAAATAAATCTCATTGTCACATTTATCATAATTTACACACATTATATTTGGCATTTATAGCAATAATTAATGCTTCATTTGTTGTAATAAACATAATTAAGATACTAATTTATTTTCATTGTTACATTATTAATCAAAATATTGTGACAAATGGCATTCTGACTTCCTCTATAAAATTATCAGTAAACTGGATTTTACCCCTGCACCATCTGTTCACTTTCTATAAGCTCACTGCACTTACACCTTGTGCCATAGGGAACGTTACTGGATAGGTGCATTTTCTTCACAAATTACTATCCAGAGTGCTGGCAGCCTCACACCAGTGTTAGCTCATTTGTACTACAGAAGCCAGATGAAATTTAATTTGTCACTTTTTTCTTTAGTAAATGCACCATGTATGCATGCTACAAAGTGAAGAACAAATGCAAAAGGCATTATAAAAATTAGGAAAAAAATGAAAGAAAAATTAAGTCACTCAGAGGGTGTATCTATCAATGACGAGAGCAAGAAGTGCATTACAGTGACACAGTCATCCTTCTCACATCTCCTTGCCACATTGGAACTTTTATTTCTGCCAGCCATTATCAGGACTTTAGATAAAGCCAAATATTGAGAAAGGGGACAGACAACAGCTCATATGTTACTGAGTTTCAAACAAAATCACAATGATATAACAAAATATGTGTCACAATGTATTGATACCTCACTCTGTAAAATTATCTGTAAACTGAATTTGAACCCTGCATCAGGTGTCTTCTGTCTCTTAGCTCATTGTAGATACACCTTGTGCCACAGAGAAAGTTATCTGACAGGTGCATTATCTTTACTGAATACTATCCAGACTGCTGATGGCCATGACCCAATTCTAGGCATGTTTGGGAATAGAAGGGAGCCAAATTAAATTTTTCATTGTTTCCTTGGGATTTGAACTGTGTTTGCATGCTGCTGAGCTGAACACAAGTACAAAGGGCATTAAAAAAGAGGGAAAAAAGAAAAACATGCACTGCATTATAGATGAACACATTTAATGGTTATAAGTAGTAAGAACACAGCAGTTATAGCATTAGCATGACCTATGCATCTTTTTCACATCTGCTAGCAACATCAAAAATAGCATTAAGGCTACACATTATCAGGATTTCATATAATGGCAGTAATTCTGAAATGGAACACATCCAGAATTACGAGAGGTCATTCTTGCTATAGTACATACAGTTACTCATGACATCAAAGTTTAGCATATATTGTATAACTGTCATTATGAATGCTTGTGGGATACAGGTAAGTTCCCCATCATATATGACACATAGTCCATATTATTCATGTTGCTGCTTTTGTGTAAACATACTCTCCATAGCACATATTCTTATTAATAATGAGACAAGGTCAGTTTAGAGCACCTTTTTAACATCAATTCATTCATTTTATTACAAATTACAAACTTTAGCCTGTTCATGTCATATACAACACTGAGTGTCAATATCTATTCTGAATTCAGTCATTAAAATTATCTGTAAACTGAATTTGAACCCTACTTTATGTGGTGTCTTTCTCTAAGCTCATTTTGCTTATACCTTGTACCACAGAGAAAGTTAACTGACAGATAGAATTTATTCACGGAGTACTATCCAGAGTGCTGATGGCCATGCACCAGAGCCAGGCTTGTTTGCACTATCGAAGGTTCTCAAATTCAATGTTTCACTTTTTTCCTTAGGAAATGAACTTTATTTATTTTATTTATTTATTTTATTTTACATTTGTTTACCGGGATAGTCCAACTGGATATATGTCCATTTTCAGTGGAGGCCCGGGGAGAAAAGCTCCAACTTTTGTTCACTACAAGGGACTGCTGACAGTCAAAAGGGTGCAATGCCACATGGCACACAAACGATGAAGAGGAAGGAAAAATATACTTAAAGAGAGGAAGTATTATGAAAGAAGCAATTAAAATGCACAGCTCTGATATTTCTTCAACTTTGCTGACTTGCAATATAAACATATGCGCCTTAAAGATTGACATGTTTACACAAACAGCACCCTCTCTGTATTTTAACCACATGACACCACTGCATTCACACCATACAAATGAAATTATTATCCGTATTTGCTGCATACACACACATACATATACTGTGAAGAAAAAAGTAGGATATATATACTCAAAATGTGGCAAAATATCAGTTGACATTACAGGTGTAACAGAACCAAATTCTCAAAGTTATCATCAGTAATTTACAATTAGTTGTGTGGATATGTATGATATTGGCCACAGTAGGCTAATATTTCCTCACTCAAAATAAAATAAAAAATAACACTGCAGATCTTTTCTTCTGTTTATTTTGTTTGTGGTTCTCTAACAAGACTGCTGTGTGATTTGCCTTGATTTTGATATCTCTTTGAGTACTGTACTTTCTTAGAATTGCAGACAAATTTTACTCAGAGGCACAAAGTGCAGTCATAAACTATTTATGCAAATGTTAGGAATGCTGCACTCCTATGTCAATGTACTCACAGACTTTCTTGTAAGTGCTTTCGCCCTGACACACCCTCTGGAAGTATACGTCAAAGGTAACTGACTGTAAAACTCTACAGTCAGTCTAATCATTCACACTTGCAAGCCCTTAGCAAGTAACACTTCTCAGTGTCTGTCATTGCATTAATAGGGTGTGTGAAAGCAATTGTGTGGGTTCTTACACCATATCTACCTGTTCTGTTCTTAGTGCTGATTGTCGAATTCAGCAATACTAATGAATTCACACATCAGCTGTATATTCACAGTATTCAGAGGGGATGAATCTGTATTATATCAAGGTATTGTGTATGTAAGGTACTTGTACTAGGGGAGACTGTTTGGATCCATAGAGCTCATTACTGCTATTTGCTTAAAAAACTTGTTACTAGTCTAAAAACTGAATTGCTGCAAAGGTATGCTGTTGTTTTTGTAAACTGGTGAATTTTAATCCTGCCGATGGATTGTATGTTACAATACAACTATTGGTTTGCTATCTGCATTTTTCTCACTAGCTGTTGGCATAACCATGTATTTCAGTCATTTCTTGACTAATACAAATGTTTCTGTTGTATCTGTTGGTATAACCATGTATAGCAGTAATTTCTTAACTATTAAAAATGATTCTAATGAATGTTTCCTGAAATTGTATTTATTTAGTGACATTGATTACCTGGAAAGTTCAATTGGGTAGTAGGCCATTTTCAGCAGAGGTCTGGGGAGAAAATAAGAGTAATAATTTTACAGTGTTTAAAAATATTACAAAACAACTATAGTTAAAATAGCTACATCAAATTAGACAAAATATGAAAACATTGGTTAAGAATAAATACAAGTTACAGTGTATGACAATGATTTAATAGTTAGATAAATTTTAGCCAGTCTATAGAAAAAATAAAGATAAGGTAGTATAATACAAACAGGAATTGCAAAATGAAGTGAGATAGGTTGGGAGGGTGGTCTAATGGTTAAGGTGCTTGCCTTACAAACACAAGGTGCAGGGTTTGAGTCTCACCAGGGATAATTGGCTAGGCTTACAATGGCTTGCAAGGGCAGTTAGCCTAGAATGAACCTATGAAAAACAAGCTTATGGTACACTTATAGAGAAAGCCAGGGAAGATGAATTGATAGAAGTAAGGAAGTAAGTGAAGAAGGAGAGTAAGGAGATGTAAGGCATTAACAGATAGTTGTTCACATTTAGGGATATAGTTTATCTTGGTGTTGAACAAGAACAAAGCCAGCTGTTGGTTAGGAAGTCTTTCAAAATGGCCTTGAAGGATGAGGTGGAGGAGACTGACCTGATAAGGAGTTCCAGGCCTTAGCAAGATGGTACAAGTACAGACAATGCCCAGCAGATTTGATAGGTTTATGGATAGGCAGAAGTTTTGTTTATTGGATCATAATGTCAGACTAGGAACACAGTTATTTGATCTGGACAAGCAGATGGATACTGGATAATTTTATAGGTGGTAAGAAGCTGTGTGTATGTTAGGTGATGGGGAAGTTCTAAACAGTTTAGGCTTTTTAGTGTTCTACAGTGGTGGTATCTTAAAGGGGTATTTGCTGCAAATTTAGCAACTTTTTATAGCATTGTTCAAATTTTGATTTTTGTGATGCCTGGTGGTTAGTAAGGAGCACCATAAAGAAGTGTGGAGGAAATAAGTAGTGGCAAGTGTAGCTTTAGTTGTGTCAGAGACAAAGTTTTTGCCTCTATAAAGTATACCAAGGTTTTAATGTGTTTTTCTTATGCAATTTTGTATATACAGATCAAATTTAAGATTATCATCCACTATCATCCCTAATAATTTGCTATGAGAAGTGAATTCAATGGTTGTATTATATGAGAGAGGATTTTAAATTGTGTTTTTTTCATAGGAATGAGATTTGGGACTATAAAGCAGTAGTTTATATTTTTTACGATTGAGCGTGAGTTGTGAGTTACAAATCCATATTTCAGTTGATGTCAAAGCTTCCTAAGTGATTTTTTGAAGGTGTGCCACATTGTCAGATGTGCAAATGAGTCTGGAGTCATCTCTGTACTGCATTAGGGTCGTCTATTGTGTGGATGTGTGGAGGGATTTTGTAAGAATGTTAAAGAGCAGAGGACCAAGGATAGAGCCTGGTGTAACTGGGAGGAGTGGAGATGGGGTGGAGAGGCATTTTACTGACTGATACCTATTGCTTAGGTAACTTTTGAACCATACAAGGGAAGGCTGAGAGAGACCTAGCAAGGACATTTGAAGTAAAAGTTTGCTGTGACAAACTACGTCAAATGCTTTAGACATGTCTAGAAATGAGGAGGAGACTAGTTTGCCAATATCTCTAGCTTTATTGACATCATCTATATAAATTAGAAGTGCATTGTTAGTACTATGGGAAGGATGGAAGCCATGTCATATGGGGAATATGAACACTTTCTGCAGGAGATAGTTTAGCAATTGCTTTTAAATACATTTTTCAAGTATTTTGGAGAAGAGGATAACACTGTTATAGATCTAAATTTAGTTAAGTCTGTTGATTTCTCCTTTGTGCAGAGTGATAATGTGTGACTTTTTCCAGAGAGATGGAATGTGAGATTCCTGGATTGACCTATTTATAAGGATTGAGACAGGATAGGCAATGTTATTGGCTGTTTTTTAAGATAGTCACTTGGAATGTTGTCAGCTGTAGTAGAGCATGGTTTGAGTTTATTTAAGAGTAGTTTTATATAGGATTTTGTCACAGGTTTGAAGGTGAAAGTGGATGTGGTGATACATGGTTGATGGGCGAGATTAGGATTAGATGTTGGGGACATTTAAAGGAAAGTTTAAACTAGGAAGTTGACCAGCTAGTGTGAAAGAGTGTTGCATTACTTATTAACAAGGTCAGGGTTTTTTTGCAGTATTAGCACACAAAATTGTGTGAAGCGTGTGGTGTATATCTGGCTGCCCTCCATAGAAGTAGATATCCCAGAATCTTTTCATCCATTTTCCTTGAAAGGTGTACATAATTTTGTTAATGCTGCAATGTACGACACAGTTACACAAGTGTATGTCTTCTTAGCAATTTCTTTAAGTTCCTTTCTTTATTTGCTGGGGGTGGGGGTCCCTGTAATAAGTTGTGTGCAGTCATATACGGAACCTTACTTTTTCATTTATTTTGTGTACAGTGGATGGGGACATGCATAGATATTTGTTTTTTTAACAATTGTTTTTGGGATACTTATGTATTTTTTTCTTTTATACTTCCTCCCATACAAGGTTATGGTGCCAAGACATCTGCACCCAATAAACTACCATACAAGTTATGCTGGGAATGATCATTAAGGTACTGCATCCCCATGGGTCATTCCTCTAAGAGAGAGGGGCAGAGGTGACATATCTTCCCATGACCATATTTGGGAGCAGGTGGGCAACAACTTAAATGTCGTCAGAGGTCATGGGCTTACATATTCAAAAATAAGACATAGGGCTAATAATACGATTACATGCATGTGAGACATAGGACATCTGCAAATGCCCATGATGGTATGACTGTGGGATTGGCCCTGCTACTGAAACACCACTGACTGAAACAGAAGAGTTCCTGTTCACTGTCAGAGATCCAGACAACTCAGTACCAGGTTCACAAAGAATCATTAATATTGAGGCTGACGTGGAAGTCACCCAAGTGTGTCTACTGTAGAACTTCCATGTATACATTATTATTAAATATTGTATAAGTCTATATGGGTCTACTTCACTATACTGAAATACCACAACTTCAAATTTTATTTAATTGAGAACAGTCCATTAAAACTTTACTATATTGACAACTCATAATTATTGGATGATATTGACAACTCATATCGAGTCACTTTTCTTCGAACTTCCTCTCCAAAACTACCAGATCAACGCTGAGGAATTTATTCATAGAAACTGAAATAATTTAACTTTTAGAAAACAAAACAGAAAATTCCATCACCCAAAAAAGAACAAACTCAACTAAAAAATAGAAGAAGTTCCCATAAACCATTGTGAAATTAAAGAGGTACTTCTCAAAAAGACGTAACTGTATTTACATTTTTAGCACCATTGCTATAGCAGTCAGGTACACGGAACTAGTTAAGGATGGTCACACTGCAGCCATAAGAGCAGTTCTCTCATTTCAAAACAGTATTCAGGAAAAACATTATTGCTTTTCAACATTTTGAATGGAGAACACAGTACAGTGGGGATCAGGAAATTTACCCTTACCCATCTGCAGTGCGATCTCAGAGTTGGTATATAATATTTACAGGGGGTGTTGGGGCTATGCCACACACATGGGGGTACAGGGGGGCTTGCCCCATGCAAAAGAGTTGAAACAACTATATTTTTTGTTAAGTTATGTTTGTTTGTAAGTTGAGGATGTGCTCTAATTGCAGCTCCCAGGTAGTTTTCGAGAGGAAGTTCAAAGAAATGGGAGTTGATGACATGAGTTGTCAATATAGTAAGGTTTCAATGAACCTGCACATGGCAAACACACCTTTTGTATTATTTTTAATGTACATAAGGTAGATGTATGTGTAAATGAAAGTAATTTATTTTCATTGCATTAGCATCAATTAAGTTTTCATATGTTTCATATAATATAAGTTTGAACAGGTTGTATTCTATTTCTTTCTTTGCTGTGTTGATTATTTGTTCTGTGTTGATTACTTGTTATCATAGGTGATCCTGCAAGTTGTACTGTGTGACTCTTACGGCCTGACATCAGAGTATTGGTAACCTCTGATGATGATGATGATGATGATGAAGCAACAAAGAAGCACATTCTAGGGGTGCAAAGGGTCAGTCTGACACTGAGGCTGTGCCTCCAACATCCTCTGCCCCTATTTTGGACACAGTCCATATGTCTATGCTTATCCATGGCACAGAGACCTCAGACAGGTTGATGGTGTCACAGTTGATCAGGACGGTGTGGTTACTCCAGTTGCAGAACAGGTTGATTCTCCCCATAGCCATCGTGAAAGCAAAGTGCCATACAGGCTAGTTGACAGAGGTACTTGGAGAAGGCCTACTGTGCACTCTTCTCCTGATGCTTGTGTGTCAGTAATTGCCACATGACATATGTGCATGGTCATCATGGAGCCATAGGCACATTCCCCTGGGCCTCAGAAGAGATAGCATGAGTCCTAAACGTTGTAATTTCTGACAGGCAGGACTACCTGACCCACTTGGGTGACTTATTTGACAGGATGAATGACACACTGGATCAAGCAGTGTCTGTAATAGAACATCTGCTGGAAGAGGGTCATCATCCAGTGTTAGCCAACATGGCTGTGCAAGATGCCACTCCTATAGTGGCACTACTTCCATTGTTTCTTTAGTGATTGCAGTGTCCAGACCCAGAGTTGGTAGGCCACGGGGCCATGGTCTCAGACATAGACATGATGAGAGCTCATCCAGCAGACATCACTCATGTTCAAGTAGCACCCCATATTCTAGTCGGGGCATTGAACTAACAGTGTAACTCATGACAGAGGTAGTTTGGATGGTCAGATGCAATGATGTTGAACTGACTATTTTACCATGCATGACTCATACCTGTCTGAGATGCCAGGATATAGTGCTAGGACAGTGCTTCATTATGTTCATGAAGACACACAGACACTCACACACACACACACACACACACACACACACACACACACACACACACACACACACACACACACACACACACACACACATACATACACTACTTATCTAAGCAGTACTGTTGACTTCTATATGTATCCTGCTATTGGCCCTGCAAATTGGATACTTAAGGAGTACATTTTTCTTTTACTTGCACACACTCACCTCTTTGGTGTCAGGCTTGCCCTCCTGTCTCCCTCAACCCATCTTGTGCAGGTGTTGATGACTGTGTCCTGCCCTTTGAACATTTCTTTGCGACTTTTGGTTGCATATATGTCTAATGCACAGTGTGGATAGCTAATGTTTGCTTACTCAGAAGTTTGCTTTCATGTAAATGTATTGCAGAAGAAATGTTTTTATTTGTTGTTGATGATCAGTCGTGAATGATTGCTTATGTATGAACATCACTGTATTTCTGTTAGCATTTTTAGTAATGCAGTCAAAGCAGATATTTAAGTATTGATTACTGATATAACTTGATATTCACCCTCTCACTTGTTTATATACAGTGGTTATCTGAAATGTTTGATGCAAAATATTAGGCAAAATCCATAGTTGTATATTGCAAACTTCAGTCATAAGTTATTACTGACATTACTGTACACCTGGGACATGTTCCACCTTAGGGATATATAAGAATTTGCATATAACAGTAATCAGTTCTATACTTCTTTTTTCCATACTAGTTCCAGACTCACCTTGCTATAACTGCAGCTACAAGGTGTATCCTTGAGGGATTGTCTATGTGCGATGCTAACAGAATGCAACCATTACATGGTTAAGGAAAGGTTGTGCAGTTTGCAGGCATCAGTTTTTAATATTTATATGTGCTTAGGCTCCTAGGTTTGCACTTAAGTAGTCAGTGTCTGTGTGTTATCCTTTGTCTCTTAGCCAGAGCCATGGCATATGTGCATGCCAGCATCTACCGCAGCATCTTCGGCTGGTGATGCTCACTCCTCATCTGTATGTGCTGGAGCTGCTCACCCTGCCTGTTGTCCTGCAAACTGTGGTCCTGCCCATAGTTGTCCTTTTTTGAAGCTGTTTCCCAAGAATTATATTGTGCAGTATCGCACAATCTGTCAGTAGTTCAGCATAGGTTGCTGGGTTGTACTGCAGGGAACTTCCTGAGGTGTCTAGATACAGGAACTTGATTTGAGTATGCTGAATATATGTTCTATGATATTCCTAGTTTGAGTGTGAACACCAGTGTATCCTTGCTCACTGGGGTTGTGTGGGTTTCTCATGGGTGTCATGAGCCAAAGTTGCAGTGCATAACCTACATCCCATTTTAGATGTCCTTGTGGAAAGTCACCCCCTAGCAGACCTTGTGTACTGCTCATAGGTGTGCCATATGTGACAGTCATGAAAACTGCCTGGGTTACTTGCACAGACATTGCAAATGACCCCTTCGGCATTATACACAACCTGACAATTTGTAGGGTGGTATCCTTTTCTGTTAATGTACCTCCTGTCTTGTTCAGTGGGTGGGGCTTTTATTTCTATATGCATGTAATCTGTAGGCCCAAAGCTTCAGGAAAGTGTGCATACATTTTTTTTATGCTTTTTGCTTTCTCCTGTGGGGTGTGTGGAAAACATACATGTTCCCTTGCATGTAGTAGTATTGCATTTAGAAACCGATGTAATATTCTAGAAGTTGAGACCTGTGGCACTCCAAATATATCCTCTGTTGGTCTTTGGAAAGTACCTGTAGCTATACATAAGGGGGTGTCGAAGGGGAGTAGTGAACTATTTAACAGTCATAATAGTTTTCAATATTGTGTAGTTGGAAAATTGGATGGGGAATTTTGCTAAGTGATATTTCAAAGGTTTGGCCTCTGTCAAGGTGTGTCAGTTGACTACATGATTAAAGATCACTGAATTAATGTTTGACAGCTAAAACTGTAAGCAATGCAATCTCTGAAATCCTTTTTGAAATGGATAGTAAATCCAAACTTTATACATTAGGAAGGGCAGCATTAATGCCCAGATAATTATAACTTATTTTTTTAAGGACGCTACTTATGGTGATAGTCTCAATTAACTCAGGGATGTTTTAGTTTTGTTATGAAGAAGTCCAGTATTTTAAGGGATGAAAGCACTTAACCTTATTTTTATTACCATTTTTTTATTAAAAGTATTATACAAACACCTACTTCATCTCTTCATTGCATTTTTTGTGAAGACCACAGTGGTTAATTGCTATTTACACTACTAAATGGTTATGTCTTTTTTTTTGTTTTTTTTTTTTTTTTGGTTCATCATGAAAATCAAAGGATATGTATATAACTAGTAAAATTAATGTGGATAAATCTAGTCATATTGGAAAGGAAGTAGCTTACTTAGGTTTTGGATTCTTATAAGCTCCCAATTTAATGTGTAGAACTGTATTAAAATACTGAAGTAAAACTTAATTTACTCATTGTATGTTTCACCTTGATGCAATAGATTGAACTTTATTGAGTCTGGTAGCTAGCACAGAAGCTTAAGACCCTGGACTTATAATGAGCTACTTTTACCTACATTTGCCCACTGTTTGACTTGAGTAAGTCACTTTACCAGACAATGCTGCTGGGTTCCTCTTGAAAAGGGACATTTGTGTCTACTGAGCTTATCCAGTTAACAAATGTATTATAAAAGTAAAGATAAATATTGCATTTGGAATTGTTTGCAAATGTCCAGAATATAGTAAATGGATCTGTTCTGTGTTTTCTGTTACAGTCAAACGTCAACTGTTGCCATAAAAACAGACATATTTAAGAAATAATGCTCTGACTGATTTACTTGATTTAATGTTTATAAAGGAAAAAATAAAAAAAATAAAAGTCTAAAAGAATAATTTGTGATGCCTCATTAGAAATTTCAGAAAATATAATGCAGGGTGTTTTAAGCATGATTAAATGCAAGTAACATCAAACTCTGAAAGCCAGTGTTAACAAATTACCCCGACCTCCTCCTTGACACTTCATCACCAACAACCCCATTACTTATATATATTGTCTGTGAGATCACTGTAGATTTGAGAAGAGGAAATACTCTTAAGATGCAACAATTTCAGTGAGCATATGTTGTTCTTCTTTCGGCTTTTTCCGGTTAGGGGTCGCCACAGCGGAACTCCGGTCCGCTAATGATTGGCAGTAGACTTTTTACAGGTGTCGAGGTGCCAGCTCGACGTCCAACCTTCTCAGATAATCACATGTCTTTCAAACGCCACCCGACCGCGGGGAGGACATGCAGACTCCACACAGAAGGCGCTCCAGCCGAGAATTGAACGGGAGAGCCTCTTGCTGTGAGGCAACAATGCTACCGCTGCACCACCGCGGCTTCAATTTCATTGAGCACATATTTTTCCATAATTGCACTTACAATCTCATTGTTTCAAGGATCACATTTACAGTCCTCAAACGTACAGTGGGAACCCATTATATGAAGCTCATAGACAATGATTATGAAATACCTCAGTGAATAAAACACAGAAATCCTTTATAAAGATGTTACATAACACAGAAAAGTAAACTTTGGGAAAATAACAAGAGGAAACTTTGTACATTGGTCTATGAAGAAATAATAAATAAAATACAATAACAGCAAAATATGACTAAAAACACAAACAGACCCACATATTTTTGTTTATGTACACGGCAAGTTATCATTTTGAAGTAACTATTGTTAAAATTGAATGATATGCAGAAATGAAAGTGAAATTATATATTAATATAGATTTATTTTTTCAGTGTAAAGAGTCACAATTCAAAGGTGTGCGTGTGTGTGTGTGTGTGTGTGTGTGTGTGTGTGTGTGTGTGTGTGTGTGTGTGTGTGTGTGTGTGTGTGTGTGTGTGCGCGCGCGTGTGTCTGTGAATGTGTATCTGGAATCAACTACTCATCAATGTAGCTAAAATGTTAACCACATAGTTATAATTTTTATGTTATAAAAAGGTACTTGATGGCGCATTAATTTTATTTATTTACTTTTAATGTACTGAAACAGAATCATACTGAACTTAGAGTGTAATCATTTAACTTACTGGTAAACAACATAATTGTACTGCAGTGCAGATGCCTAGGTCTTGTGCTAGATTCAGCTGTGCTTTAAGATATATAGTCCATTCATCTGACTTATCATCAGAAAAGAAATATGATGTTTTAGTAACACTTTGAAAGCACTGTATCTCAATAATAACACGTTCATCTATGCTGCACTGCAGTCTCAATATTGGATTAGGATTTCAGGTATATATTGGGGAAAAACAACATTCTAGTCACTTGGCATCGAATATGAGTGTTCATGTTCTTGAACTGCGGACACTATTCCACCTGTATGTTTAAGCTGAGGCTTCTGGGGTATTAATTTATCTTTTAGCAAATCATTTTCCCTCCTGACATTCTTTTGGATCTTTATTTTCCTTAAGATAAGGTGTACTGTTATAATTTGCTCATCCCTTCAGCTCAAATATTTGTTTGTGTGGTATTTTTTTTTTTTCTTGCAGCATATGCATAGGAAATTCAATTAGCTTCTCTTAGTCTCTCTCAATCTCACTCTCTCTCACACATACACATACACACACACACACACACACACACACACACATGCATGCACACATGCACACACTCACGCATGCATGCACACACACACACACACACACACACACACACACACACACACACACACACACACACACACACACACACACACACACACACACATAAACATGCACACACATGAATATGCATGCCCTGTCTCTTGTACACTTTTTTAAATAAATCTTTTCATACTACTGTTGCTGTTCGATGAAAAACCACCACATTATCTTGTAGTAAAAGAGTCACAAACTGTACACAGTTCTTCAGGTTTCAAAAAAAAGGTTGAAACCTGAAGAAACACTTGCTGAAAAATTGCAGCATCTGGCAATTTAGCTAAAAATGTTAATCTCAAAGCAAGACTGAAGAGAAATGCATTATGGACTGAGCAAAGAAAAAAAAATAATATATATGCATTATGGACTGAGCAAAGAAAAAAAAAAAAAAAATATATATATATATATATATATATATATATATATATATATATATATATATATATATATACACACACATATATACACATGGCTTGTGTGGGTCCAATGCTGCATAAATATCAGACAACTGAAGATCAAGCATCTTACTATTTAAACTCCAAACCAGTATCTCCGGCCTGGTTTCAAGTTGTTTTCTTTTTTCCTTTCTCTATTTTTTAACATTTTATTTGCAAGCTGAACCAGGGACTTCTTTGCTTGTGCCTACAAATGCTTCCTTCAAGCTGTAGAGATTTACCTAACCCTTATTAAAATAAACATTTAATAACGTATAGTGCATGTAAAGGAAATAAATCTTTCAGAAATGAAAATATTGCTATTAATAATACTTGTATTATTATGGTATTACTATTTTATTACTATTACTGTTACTTTTGCTTCTTCACTTCCATTACCATAGCAGATCTATATTGTTTCATTTCTAACATCAAATACTTAGTCTCCAGGGCTGAGCCTGAAAACAGTCTAAAAGGGATCAGCACTCAATCACAATTAACAATGATTAAATAAATAAATAAAAATAAGTAAATAAATAAAGGGTATCTGAGGCCTATACAAATATCAAATTGGTATTCAAAAACTGGTTGGAGTTGTTGCTTTCTTCCAGTATTCTTTTAGCCCCCTGCCAGCAGTGGTATAAAGGACATAAATTCTAATTCGGTATTAGCTGTGGTAGCAAAGGAAACACTATATTCTGCAGTTATATTATGCTGATAAAATGTTGTGGCGTATTTGTCATCTCCAGTAATCTCTAATAAAAGAGACCAATTTCAACTGTGCTCTTTATTACATTGTCACAAAGGTTCTGGCGGTAAACGTGAGTTATCTCTAAGTGCAGCAAATTTCACCAGTCTTACCATATGATTACATGAAAAATTATACCTAGATCACACATCTAGTCTGGACTGCTTCAGTGTGATACATTGGACAACAAGCCTGATTTATCTATGGTAAAGAATAAACAGGTATATAAAGCATTCATGTAAGAATGACCCATAATGACATCATCACTTTTAAACAATATTTCCCACAGAAGATTTCTGCTGCAGTAATTCCCATCAGCTTTGTAAAGGTCACTTCATCATGCTAATGTGTGCCCCTTATATTAGGAGGAACTTAATATTCAACTCCAGTAGCTCAGATACAGAAATAACATTATAGTCAGTAAATGACTAATGAATATTCCTGTAATAACAGTTTAATCTGAAGAATTCTGACAGCTGGCTGACTTGATGAGGGGCTGTTACCAAGGAGCTTTGTGCACATGCTGAGAACTATCACAGCATGTTGATTTATAGCATCAGAGCTGTGCTGTTTAATGTCACCACCTTTCAGCGACAGTTATAACCAACAGGAATGTTATGCTTTATTTTTCTGTATGAATTGTTCAGTCTTTGTGCAGTAAACACTGACTCAGTAGGGGATAATAGCTACTGCTCCCCTGAGGGATTGTAACTGAGACTTATTCATTCAAAAGGCAAATATATTTTCTTGAAGCAAAACAACTTTGAGAGCAAATACTTCAATCACAATGTTTCATATAAAAATGAATTTTGCACCTCAATCAAACTGTTAATAAAGTATTTATTTCAGGAAGAAATGACATTTTGTATGATCTGCACAGTGTCCCAATATGGCACTAAATGGATTGCAAATAGATTTATTCATCTCACTAAATAAAAAATGATAAATGTTGTATGCTGTTTCTTCAAGACCATGCATAGAAATGTTTCCATTTACTTCCTAGCCAGTTTCATTTGAAAATGTCAGATATCATAAATACCTCTTCTTATTTTTTCAATGACACAACTTGATACAGTACCAGAATGTGTACTCAAAACTAAATATTGATTTCCTGGCAGCTTATACTGTATCAGCAAAAGTTTATCAAGATGCAGGCAGTGCATTTAAGCATATGTCTAAATTGGTTTTGTTGTGGTGCAAAGTTAAATCTAACCTTTTAAGAGTGTGCAACTTGCACATAATTATGGAATTACAAACAGCAAATATAGTCACAGTCATTTCCTGTCTGATGAGAAATGCTACCATCACATCAGATGAGCTTAGTACACCATTAACAAATGTCGCATTCAAAACAAAATAATTTTTATATATCTTCAAAAGTACTTTACCTGGCACAATGAAATCGTCCAGTTCTGCAAAGCAAATTTGTAATAATTCCACTTAAAGTGGACACAGTGATAAATTTCTAGGTGTCAAGCTCACATTAATATTCAGTAATACATGAAAGGACTTTTGCCAGCAAATGAAACTGGGTTTTAATTTATTATACTACCTAATCTGAATTTGCAAATAGTGCTATTTATTATTTGATTATGATTTTGATTTTAAACAAAAACAATCTGGTATTTGTCAGCAGATTCCATGCCTGTATACTGAGGCATGGGCAATAAGGTCGGGTGACACAATACCAGGGAAATCCTATGGCTAGGCTTGTAAAGGACCCAGGGCCATTAGCCTAGTACACACCTATGAACCTATGAACCTATGACATATACCTGTGTTGTATAAATTTGAAGTAAAAGTAAAAACACATTAAGTGGGATTTAATTGACGTGATGGCACTGCTTACAATAGGACAGGAAGTGGCTTGAACAGTATTATGCATATGACATACACTGCAGTTCTTTTTAAATAGAGGCTCCCTTCATCAGCATTCACTTGCTGGTTACACAAAGTAGAACGAAATAGAAGTCTGGAAGTTGAAACAAATTACAACCAAAGTGGCAAAGGTCAGATAAGGCACAATCAAATGGATAATTCAGCACAGCAGAAGAGGGACACATACTGTTGGAAGAGATACGCTCATCTGTAGTCAGTGCAATCAAATATATTCAGCTTGTGCGTGTGAGGAAAGTAAAGAAAAACATATCAGTGATTGGCTGTCAGAATATCTACACAAGTGTGCAAATGGTGGAAGGTTATATATGACCAAAAGTGCCAGCAGTGTTAACAATGTTTAGCGTCTGGTAATCCATGCTGTGCAAACATTATTATCTGCAGAACACTAACCTGCTGATGTCTCTCATTTCTGAAGAGCAGTCTTTGGTTAGGAGGTGTTTGTGATTAGAAAGTTGAAAGAAATAAAAGTTTTTGCACTGCCATTAATTTTCTGCAGGATTTAAAAGTCTTTCCCCCACATTTACTATCCTTCTGTGCAGGACTAGCTTAGTCCTGCATGGAAGCAGCCATTTAGGAGCATGACAGCAGAGCACCATGCATATTAATGAAGGCGTGCTGCCTGAGCTCTTAATCTTACATGGAGCGTGTAAGAGTGCAGGGAGCATGTCTGTGAGCAGAGCTCTCAGCATATACATGCCCCTGCAATGAAGAACAGCAGGCAAGTCCAAAAAGAATGAACAAGACTGCTCATAGGTGTATGCATATCCCTAGCAACATCCCCCACGTGTACAAGAGCAATAGTTAAAACAACAAATATAAAGATTTTTTTATGAACAGATGAAATTCAACAGTAGGTGCGCGGGTTTGCCCATCGCTTAGCTACAGTTAATGCAGCTTAAATGGCACAAGAGGATAAAAAGCAAGATATATGCAAATGAAGCAGTACAGCAATGGTGTAGTGGGCAGAGCATTCGCCTTACGAGCAATCATTGCCGGTTCGAGTCCCACTGCAGCACATTCCATTTTCCATATCAAATCACGTTATGACCAGTATCTTTAGATGCATAACCTATGAAATAACATATATTTGTGAACTGGAGTACTGCATTGAATGCAGATGTGAGGTGTCAGTGTCATAATGTTGCAATGTTCACAGATAATCACATGTGCCCTATACAGTATATGTACACAGGAATCAGGGATACAAATGTAAGGTAAAATGTGTAATGAATGATAACTCCATACAGCTTCCACATCCCCCACCTTCCCAAGAACCATTAGACATTACTGTCTAAATTAATGCAATGGTAAGCGAGAGTAAGCAGTAGTAAACAAGTGTAAGTATAATTAAGCAGTAGTAAGTGGGAGTAAGCATATATAAGCACTAGTAAGTGGGTTTAAGCTCATTTGCGTGGGGTAATCAATGCGCACACAGGTTAAGCAATATTGAAGCTCTCTGTAGGCATATGCAACCAGAGTTTAGCAATGCTTACCTTCATGCAAACCCACACAAACCCACTTAAAAGTGCCTTAATTACCCTGTATGCAACAGCCGGTGTTCTGGCCAGAAACAAAATAAACAGCCTTTGCAGGTCTTGAGGACCTTGTACACTATAGTCACAGTAATTAACCAGTATGCCATCATAGCAGCACATAAGATTGAGGTATTACCAACCAAATCCTCACTACAGTAAAATCAAACAGAACATGTGAAAGGAATCTATATACAGTCTTATGTTCTATATCCTACTACATAACATAAATATGTGAACTGGAGTATTGCAGTAAGCCCAGATGTAAGGTGTATTTGTAATAAAGAGTTGAAGTCCCCTAATAAACACAAGGACCCAATACAGTGTACATACACATGAATCATGGACCAGACATATGTATATACACACATATATATATATATATATATATATATATATATATATATATATATATATATAAAACATGTAATGAATAATAAATCAATGCCATAAAGCAAATATAATGCAAAGTAAATATTAATCAATGCTAAGTATTGCACAGGCCAGCTTAGTGGGTGTAAGCAATGTGTAGGCCAGCTAACTCAAGTTGCCCATTGCTATACCCCTTTAAACAATGCCAACCTTAGGTAAGCAGGTTTGCCCATAGCTTAGCCTTTTTAAAACCATCCAATCACTACAAAGTGCTAGAAATCAGCTCTATTTAAACCCAACAGGCAGGAATACATCTCATAACTAGTTTTAGCTTCCCCTTGCAGGCACCATGTCTGGAATGGGAGAGGGAGTGTGCTTTCCGGCACAGTGCTGGAGCATCCAGGAGTCCAGAGTCATGGCAGGACTCCTTGTCAAAGACCATGTGCAGAGACTGCTGCAGGGTCAGTATCAGGGTTCCCAATATGAAGTGGATGCCTGGGATCATCTCACCCATGACCTCACTAGTGTCACTGGCATACCCCAAACTGGTGAGCAGGTCAGGTATCACTATGCTGACCTGAAGCGCCAAAAGCAGGATCTATTGGATCAGTGGATCCAAGAGGCTAGGATGACAGGGGAGGTCCCAGTAGTGTGTAAGTATCACTCCGCTACCTGTTTAATAATTGCCAGTTCATGTATATTATGGATAGGTATGGCTAAATATTTCTCTTATGTCCTTCACAGCGGCAAGTGAGCAGGCTATGAACCAGGAGGCCCATGGATGTAGCTTGGAGAGGTTGTGACGCGAGGCAGGTTAGTAATACTCTTCCATGTACTGTGATAGGAAATAAATCTAACAGTATTAGTAAGTTAATCGCCTGTATAAAATCTGTATTCTTTAAGGCAAGTGCTGCATACACCAGAGAATATGGCAGGAAGAGTCTCATATAGGTTGTATGGAAATAAAGGCATAATAGCCTGACAATGAAGGTCTAACTGCTGTACTGCATGTGTTTACTCTGGTATCATATGGTAATGTAGATTTGCAATCACTTAATAGTACTGATGTATTAAGCACTGTTACCTACACTGTGCAAAATAAATACAAAAATGTGTAGGAATGTCTGTATATGACTGGTGTAATCCCTAGAGGTCAACTAGTACAACTGAGAGAGACATAGACAAAAAAACAATGAAAAGATAGACAACAAAATCCAAATAGCACATGCAACTGAGACATGAACTGTTGTATTTTTAGCACACATAGCCATGGTTCAAATTCTGGGAGTGGTAGTAGTCTGCATACAGAATCACACCCCACAACTGTACAGATATGTCCAGAATGTCCAGTAAATTGGCCCATATCTGCTGCCTGCCACTATGCCCCCCTGGCAAATCAGTGGGATGATCCCAGGCATATAGGCTGCAAGTAAGAAATACAGCTGATTGTCACACATCTATAAGAACAAATCTGTTAATCTAGCAACTCCCCAAACTGTTATGAGAGTAATAAGCCAAGTATGTCCCATCTACACCCCCATGTTTTCAAGCTGTGACCAGAGTGTGTACAGTAACAGAGTGAGATGTAAGTGCATAAAACTAATGTGACATCTGGCACTTTGTGTGGCAACATTCAGGTAGTGCTAACAAACATTGTTCCCACAGGTCCATCCGATATGAACACTTTGCCCAGAAATAAAAGAGTGATAACCTGTATTGGTACTGCTTACTTTGGTATTGTATGGCATTGTTAGTGTTGCAGTTGCTTTGAATAATAAGGTATTACTCATCACTGTTACCCACATTGTGCTACATAACTGTCTAGGAAATCCTGTATAAGAGTGTTGTAAGTCACTAAAGGGTGAAGAGGGCAATAGTCTACACATGTCCAGGTTCACCTGCATATGGTCGAGACATGGCCAGAGTCTGTGCAAAAAGAGATGGGCAGGTATGTGCATAACATCAACCTGGAATCTGGGAGTATGTGTAGAAACAGTTAGTGTTAGCAAAGAATTCCTCCACAGAAATACCAGGTAAGAGGTGTATACTGCAGGTGAAACCAGTTCACGTATATAGCTGTCAACAGCCATTTCACTGTCCAAACTAAGGGAATAGGGTAGTGTAGTAATACTTGTAAGGTACAGATAACAGCACTGACTAGGAAAGTAATGCGAACTACAGGAATATATTAGTTGTTAATTGACATCTTTCTCCCCCCACCATATCTCCAACAATACACTAAATACCCAATTTAATTGGTACGTGATGACTTCACTGTAATGTTGGGACATATGTCCTATTGTTTGATAATAATTTAAATCTGTTTCTATGCATGTGCTATGTTGAAATACTCCAACATTGGTGGCATGGTGCCATCAATGCACCTGCATGCTGTTGTTATTACCACTGTGGTCCCATATATGCATGTGTTCTGTTTGCTATGCAACTATTCCATATATGGTGTCTAGGTTAATGGGAATACCTATGCATGCTGTTACACCTAATCCTGGAATGTGTTGACTATTACTAACCCACATATGTTGATAAAACATAAACACCATAGCACGCATGGGAATGCGTGTCCCAGCAGACCCACCTGTCCCACCTCAGCTGGCCATGGCACCGTGCACCAGCACATCTGGGGCCCAACCAGGGACCTCCTTTTCCAGTGGTCCTGCACCACCTCTGGGTGGAACTGCCTCAGGGGATGGGGCTCGCCCCCCTTGGGAGAGGGCACAGACAGGAACCTGTCACCCATCGCCAGGTCCAGCTCGTGGTGAATAGCAAGCTTCTCAGGGATGTCGGAGATCTGCTATGCCAGCTGGAGGGCAGCATGTCATGACTAGAGGGTTGGCCTGGCTCTCTGACTCAGCCCCCAGCACAGCCACCTTCAGGGCTGTGAAGGTGCAGTGGTGACTGCCAAGGGGTGGGGACCTCAGTCCCACTGTTTCCATGAGTGGGCTCATGGGCTTCCAATTTCCCAACACTCCTCTCCATAAAGGTGTTTACCCCCACATGTGTCATATACCACCCCTGTATGTGTCTTGTCTGTCTTGTCTGTTAACCTACCCAATCTACCTCCCCAAATATACCTACTATCCCTCCCCAACATCCCACTCTCACCTGAAAAGAAAAAAAAAGGGCAATCTGTTCCCAAAAAATTCACACCTCATACATAGCTGTCCATTTCACACACATGTCCACTGGACACAGGTAATCTGGCCTAATTGGCATCACAACATATTATTGTTGTCCTCACCCCTCTCTCAAGGGTTTGAGTGTCCAAATCTACCTCCAAATTCAGTGTATATGCACAGCTGTTGCTGTAGAAATAATGGGCAGCTATGGACTTTCCCTACAATCTTCCTGCCCATCCCTAGCTATTTTCATTACTGTCTTTCCCTCTTTGTGCCCCTTTTTCACCACTTTCCTAGCAACCCTTTTTTCTTTTCTTTTAAAGACATTAGTTGTAGCCACACTGGTGCAGCAGTAGCATTGCCGCCTCACAGCAAGAGGTTCTTCCATTCGATTCTCGGCTGGAGCACCTTCTGTGTGCAGTCTGCATGTCCTCCCCATGGTCAAGTGGCATTCAAAAGACATGCATGAATGGGTGTGCCTTCATTGAAGGTTAGGCATTGGGCTGGCACCTCGGCACCAAAAAATTCTACTGCCAATCATTAGCGGACCGGAGTTTTGCTGTGGTGACCCCTAATCGGGAAAAGCCGGAAGAAAAAGAAGCACGGGGGTAAGCAGAAGTAAGCATTTTTAAGCAGCAGTAAACTTGTTTAAGCCTGTTTGCATGGGGGTAAGCAATGCCTGCACCAGTTCAGCAATTGAGAAGCTAAATCAGAATAAGAAATTGTAACTGAAAGTTAACAGTGCTTACCTCTGCGCAAACCCCCTTACAACTGCTTAAAAGTGCCATAAGCTCTGTATCCAACAGCCCTTCTTCTGCCCAGCAACAAAATAAACAGCCTCTACAAAGCTTGAACCCACGACACTGCATGCCATAGCTAAAGTGATTTACCATTAAGCCATATCAGATATATATAACCCTGATGTTTTCACATACATATCATCCAGCACAGTCAGTCAACAGTACAGGAAATGTATTTAAACATGTAGATGCATGTGTGTCTTTACATATATGTATATCTAAATAGATATAACACATCTATATATGTATATATATATATATATATATATATATATATATATATATATATATAAATATATACATACACATATATATATATATATATATATATATATATATATATATATATATATATATATATATATAAGCATAAATATATATCTATATATGTATATACAGACATATATCTATAGATATATAAGAGAACATAACAAAAACATATATGTCCACATGCACCGTTAATGGGGGTGAGGGAGCCCAAACAATATACTTCTTGTACGTATAGATATACCCCCCAAAGCCAAACACGGCTGCCCTGCAATACAATACCAACTGTTGCAAATAACATAACCAGGACCTGACACAACATGGGCACAAGATGTTAACAGTACTCCATCCCACCTGTATGATGTCAGGCTGGTATAAGTAACATATCATGCAGTACAGTCTGGCTACCATAGGGAACGCACAATGTGGAAGCAATCACCATTCCTAAGATACATATACACAGACACATATATCAGATATATATATATATATATATATATATATACATATATAGAGATATATATACATATATAGAGATATATATATGTAACACTACACATACACATACTGAGATATTTATAGGAAGATACATATGTAGAAGGTGCACACAATACAGAATACCCACTATGCCTACAGTTGCCACGTTACCAACTGGTCACTGTATGAGCCACCCATATAAATGACAATTATTCCTGTAACATATACCCACAGAGAGGTCAAAGGATATAACACCACACAAAGGTTTGCATACATGGGAAAGCTTTATTTGTGTACTATTACAGTTGTATATGCCATGGCATATAACTGTTTAGACTCTGTCATTCATATAAACAGACTAATGCAACTGTGAAAGAGTTATATTAATACAGTATTCTGGAAAGGTTTACATATGTTGCTGTCCAGGCCAAGGCCTTCAAGTAGTACAACAGTAAAAACAGACTGGGACACAGGATACAAATCATTCAATAGTAAGTAATGCAGATGTATAGTCCAGCATTCTCTATCTACACTCTGTACTCAATCCCTAGGGGGTAAGGACCTCAGCTGACACAATGGGATGTATCTGTTGCATAACAAGGCATAATTGACACCATCACAATCACACTGACAAACAGAACAGCCTGTATGGCAGGAAGTAGTAGCCCTGCATTTACCCAAGGCAGCTTACCCCTGATACTCCCACATGTTGTAACAGCCTAGGTTAGTTATGGTGCATCCCCCCCATAGACTGACATACAGGGCCATATACCACTGTTACATACACTGGGTTCTGGAGTGCATAAAGGCACACATATATTGTGTAGATGAAGGCCATACATATATGGACCCAACTCCACAGTATGTGTGGGGGCCACAACAGCAGTAGACTGATGGCAGGAATGGCAGCATGACATACTCACAGCCCACTACATAACAACCCCTGACAGCATGTCATGTGGACAATGCCTGGTATGTAGTGGAGGACAGAGGCTGGAACACAGGCTCATATGTGAAATACTGTTGTCATACACTAAACAAGTCACTGGTGTCACAGGATAGGCTGCAACATACCCTTAGTCAAGCATATTAAGTGAGAAACACAAATGGATGTAGTCATGTATTGCTAGCACTCAACACACGCACTGCCAGTGATATATCTGACACAAGATTTGTGTGGTGGACAGACAAAACATAACAGGCACACCTCTGGCCATCAAGTGGATAGGCCAACACTAGAAAGCTATGCAGACATACTGCATTCCATGTTAAACTAGTATGTACAGACAAACCCTGTAACACCAGTGCTATAGAATGCATACAACAACACTACTCACACTCTGTCTGTATTTCTGGAACCTCATACAAATATGTAGCTGGCCTGAGTGAGCAAGTTCTCTTCTAAGAAGTATTGCTACCTGCTGTCTGTAACACTGATGCCCACACACAGGAAGGATGTCCACCATACAGGAAAGGTAAAGGGACCACACCCACATGATGTAGGGATTTATAGTAGTGGGTTGCCATGACAGTGGTAATTGGAAGTACTACACAGAATGCTGCATGCAGGTAGCAAGTGGAGGACACAGATTGGTGAAGAGGCCATCACCTGATCATGTGCATCACCTAAAAAATCCATGCTGCAGTCTATCCAAAGCAGCTCAATCCATTTACTGGAGAGAGACCGAGATAAAGAGAGAGAGTGAAAGGCAAAAAAAAAAAAAAAAAAAAACAACAGAAAAGAAAAAAACAACCATCCAGCAAAGACATCATTCCCACAACAGTATGTGAAGTATATATGCATGTAATTGACTGTAGTACTTGGTCTATAATAATGGGATAGATGATGTGGAATGATTTATATGTGCCATCAGGTGTTGTTGTTGTAATTATGTACAACTGCTAAGGACAATAGAGTCTGTCCCTATGGGTAGTGGGCCATACCTGTCAACTGTGCAGAGCTGCACTGACTTTTAAGATGTAAGCCATCATAGTGTGTGTTGTGTAATGGGAAGCATGTATATTACTGTGGCCAATAGCTGGTGGGGGAAGTAATGCCATAATGATGGACACATGGGTTCCACAGCCCACCACTTGCAGGATACTCAGGTTAACCTGTATTGTAGCATGCTGGAATGCCATAGGTGTGTAATAGGGTTACCTGCAATCTGACCCTACATATACAAACCCCTAATGTCAGGCTGTGTCCATATGTGACACCTGTCTGTGTTGAAGCCAGGCAGAACAGTGCAGCTGTGCAAGAAGGTTTTGTGAGATTGTGGACCTGATGTCTGAATGTACCCCAGATATAGGTATGTATGTGTGTACATATATATGTGTATGTGTATATATATATATATATATATATATATATATATATATATATATATATATATATATATATATATATATATATATATATATATATATATATATATATATATATATATATATATATATATATATATTTATATTTATATATATATATATATATATATATATGGGTCTACTTCAGAAGATCAACAGACCATTTGATCGACATTCATTTGGTCGACAGCTCATTTGGTTGACAACCAGTATTCAAGGCACTTAATAGGGATTTGCCCCTCCTCAATGTTGTGCAACCCTGGAGTTGATATATATAGTTAGGGGGTTGGGGGCACAGCCCCCCCATTGGGGGTGTGAAGCCCCCCACCTATTTTCGTTTAAAATGTGTAGTTTTTCTTGTATATTCATGTTTATAAATGAAAATAGGTGAGGGGATTCACTCCCTACACCCCTCTAACTATATCAAATCCAGGGTTGAACAACATTGGAGAGGGGGGCAAATCCCTGTTAAGTGCCTTCAATACTGGTTGTCGACCAAATGACCTGTCGATCAAATGGTCTGTCGATCTTCTGAAGTAGACCTATATATATATATATATATATATATATATATATATATATATATATATATATATATATATATATATATATATATTACATGTATGTCCACAAATATAGAGATACCCATGTGTAGACATATATAAACACATATATACATCATATATATCTACACATATATAGATATATACCTATATGCACGTATTACCACCACAGTGCAGCATACTATGTGTGAGGGAGCAGTACACATAGCAATACCCACAGATATCTACAGCTGTCAGTGTGTGCAAAATGGACAGGTATGTCCCATGTGAACCCCTTGCTGGGACCACATTGCCCTTGTCTGTGAAGTATGGAATGGGAATATAGGGAAGTATAGCAGATATAGTTGTGGAGGTGGTCAGGGTTGGTAGATATAGAGGACAGCCTACAGGGGTGGTATGTGACACATGTGGTGGGTAAACACCCTGGATGGTGTGCTTGGTCTGTGATGTGGAAGCCCCATGGGCCCCTATATGGACACAATGGTACTGCTACTCACAACAGCATTCCATGTCCCGGAGGTGCCTGGCCTATAGGCTGAGCAGGAGGAGCATGTGGACCCTTTGAATGTGTACTGGGTGCCTCAAGGTGATGTAGCACATCCCACATGTGTCTGTGAAGCCTGCTATGGAACAGACCCTGGACCGGACCTCGGGGGACAAGATCATGTCTGTGTGTGGCCCCCCAGGGGGGACAACATCCCTTGAGTTGGTTCCACCTGAAGGTATTGCTGGACCAGTATATGAAGGGACCCAGGGTGGGTCCCACATGTGATGTGGCCTGGTAACATGGGCAGATGAGTTTGGAGAGGTAGTTCTGCTGGCCAATAGTCCATAAACATGCTATTTTGTCACTGTTATAGAACATATGTGGGTAGTAATAGTCTACACAATCCTGGAACATGTCCAACAGCATGCATAGATATCCCCAATAACACAGAATGCCAGATGTTCAGCAATCACATAGCAAGCATACCACAGGGATATATGGGACTATAGTAGCTCTGATAATGGCATGCAGGTGAATAGTCTGTAACAGGCCAGCAATTATAGTGTCCACACAGGGAACATGGCTACAAACACATCACACAATGGGTGGTACAATACAATATCTGTCCCACTGGTAGGTAAGCTGTAGCCATACCTATTGAGTTGTGTGTATAGTTTGTTGTCACTGATATGGTGGGAGGGGGGGTGACAGTGATGTGTATTAAGAACTGTGGTAAGCTTGCTGTATGACTTGCTCACACCTGTTTCCATCTTTATGCCTTTCAGGCAAGATGTCACATGGAAGGCTCCCGGCTAACTCATCTGCTGAGAATGAAATTGTGGTAAGCCACCTAATCCAGCACTACCCTGTCTTGTTTGGCCGGGCCACCCATGAACAGCAGGAATGGACTGCCTTGTGGAATGAGCTAGTCCACAGGGTCAGTGATGTCGGACTGCACAACCGCAGTTATGAGCAGGTCTGGCATCATTGTTCTGACCTGCTTCACAATGCCCATCGGCATGCTGCTGCTGCATTCCGGGGGGGATCACCTCACAACAGGGGTGGCCATGCCATCCATCCTGCCTGACATGTGTTAAGGAGCTCCTGGCCAACCTCGTGGCACCTGCCCATCTGCATAGCCAACAACTGCCAGACCCCATTGTGGAGGTGGGTGCTACCCACACACTGGCTGAGAAGTGTGCAGGTAAGGCCACAGGGCACATCAATAGACCACTGTTGCGTATGCATCCGCATCTGTACAGGTAGACCATGCATATCTAACATGTCATAGATATAGTTTGTTGCTGCATAGTAGTGATAAACAGATGTGCATACATGGTAGTATTGTGGACATGTACTGTTGATGTATTGTAATGTTGCACCCACCCTGTAGCAATGCCACAGGTGTGGCCACTAACTTTGCATCTCTCACCCTTTTATGTAGGTCCCTCTGGTATACCACCAAGGCATCAGCTTCTAGCTGATGAGTATGGTTCATGTTGAGCTTGCCAGTACACTAGGCATGTAATGGTTATGGTATATTCTCCATGCACACATCTAACACACCTATCCAGAATGCATGCTGTACATGTACATGTATGGTTGCTGTTAAATGCACGGCATCACAGTGGTGACCATGATATGGTACTGGAAGGGTATGTCAGACACCTACAAGATAACTAGCATCCTGTCATTGTGGAATATTTCCACAGGGAGTAACATAATGGTGGGAGACATGGCCTACAGTAGGGACATGTTTGAAATATTACCCATATACAGTGCAACACCAGTGAATATACCAGTAGTACAATGGCAACTGTTGCAGAATTACACTATGGCATAACATATTACTGTGATCCATATTATCAGCTGGGACTAGGCTGTAACATGTGGTGTTCAGTGTATGGGACACTGCAAACTGACACACATGTGTAGGCCTTACTTGTGAAGCATTTGCAAAAAGGCTGAAGGCAGGGATCCTAAGGATGCTACGAATGGCTGTATCTGCACACAGTCAGGTTCAGGAACTGTGGCAGACATAACCCTACCCCCACAGCAATAGTGACGGCAGTGTGTGAACACCAAGGGATGTGCATATGAGTAGACCTTGCAATCATTAGGGGGACATGTGCAGGGAAGACTGAACATACACTGGCAAATGCAGATTGCCCATGGTAGTATACCCCTGCCAGGAGTAGTGACTGCTTTTGTACGCATAACAATAGGTGCAACAAACCATCATGATAAGGGTGTGTACACATATGCACACATGGAGTGTATGCATCGTGGTCAGCATCTGCACACCTAACACATTCTGTAGACACTGCATGTGAATGTACAGGACATATGTCACATATCGGGCTCATGTACTGTTAATATATGCGGTGAAGTGATCCCATGGCAGATCAAGGAAGGGTGTGTCATATCAATAAGGGTGTGTACACTCCCCATAGCCACGGTATGTTCTGATGGTTGTCAGTGTAATAATATTGGATTGGTCATACATGGTCCGCTGATGTTGAGAGCTGTAAACCAGATATCAGGCATTCACAAATGACATCTGTCTACATATCATCCCAGGTATGTGTTGCTGAAAAACATAGGGGCTATGAGCATTAATGCTGACGTAACTGACACAGTACTACACATTCAGCAATGGGTTGTACACCTGTGAGGTGTGGTGCACAGTACATGGCAGGGTGCAGAATAGGTGCACAGCAATACTGTGTACATGGCTGCAATGTTATCCAGGGAAGGGGACATCACCTAGTAACACAGTACATGCATCACACACATGTATACTGTTGCTAGCATGGATTGACTATAGCTGCACTGCATGCTGTTGTGTACCATATGTATGCATGTTGACAGATGGGTAATAGGAGGACTGTGTGTACTATCATTGTGTAACCTCACCTGTATGTGTGTGTGTGTGTGTGTGTGTGTGTGTGTGTGTGTGTGTGTGTGTGTGTGTGTGTGTGTGTGTGTGTGTCTTGGTGGGTGGTTAGTTTGTCTGTAGGGTCACTCTGGTGAAATGGAGGGAGGTTGATGCATGTAGGAAGTGTGTGTGCATGCATGTGTGTTTGTGTGGGTGTCCATATATGCACATGTGTGAATGTGAGGTTGTTCATACAATAGTACTTCCCTTTGGGATCGTGCAGTACATTCACATGTACTGACACATGACACACCAGGAATACTTGTCATGTATGCAATCACAGGACAGCTGATAGTATAACAAGGTCTGTAGCATGGAACAGGCATTGGGAGGGAAGGTAGACACCAGGTATACCCTTAATATCGCATTCAGCAGAGAGGTGACTGACAACCCGAGTATGCAGCACTACAGATGCATTGAGGAATTACTAGACAACACCAGGGAGTGTATCCATATATTACAGTTGTCACAGGATAGGCTTATTGAGCAGCATATCTGGCATGTACTGAGTAATACATACCCACGACACTCCAGTGCGTGATATTATGGAGTGAACATAGTAGCCCCTCACATATAGGGGCCATGCTCATGATGTCTGGATATACACAGGGTGAACACTGAATGACAGCAGTGAGGACATGTAAAACCACTCCACAGAGGTCAGAGAGGTAGTGGAATAACAGGTCTTGTTTTGTGATCACTTGTCTAGGCATTTAGAGGAATGATAGGTTAATGAGTGGTATTAATGAGTGTATGTTACCAAGTGTGATGCAGGATGGAAAACGCATGGGAATATATGTGGGACTGTCTGTAAAGTCACGGACAGGTAGGTATTAAGGTGGTGTGTGTGTGTGTGTGTGTGTGTGTGTGTGTGTGTGTGTGTGTGTGTGTGTGTGTGTGTGTGTGTGTGTGTGTCTGTGTGTACTGTTATGCAATGCTGTACAGGTCTTAAAGTGCATTTATTGTTTTTTTCCACAGGTGGCAAGGTGAGTCAGGGTCCCTCCTGCATGTAATCTGAGGTAAAAAACTTTCTTACACTGTGAAGGACACCAATGAGGAAGAGAAAATGCAAACACTACTAAAAACTCCTGATGTCCACCACGGCAGTAAAACTTAATAGTAAAATCAAAACTTTAATGAAAAGAATATAACATAAAATAAGCAGTCCTCAGTCTTCCGATAAGCGCTTTCAGCAAATAAGCCTTGCTCAGATCGTATAAAAAGGACTCTTCAGCTTTTGTATTTATAAGGCATCACAGCCATTCCTCATTTAGTTCTCTGACACACCCTTGTCGCAAAACCGGTTTGCTAATGGGGTATATAATGGGTTTATATGGACAATACATAGTGTGACACACCTTCATATATACATTAACAGACACTTAACAGGCAGACACACACCTGAGAGAGCTGGGTCTATCACTGCTAACTAACTTGACCGTTTGTCCAATGTGTTACAGGTAGGCTGCACACAGCACATGCAAAACAGGGCTGGATCGTGGCATCAGTTATCTGTATGGTTGATGGTGACAGTGGTAACCATAAACTGGTACATGGGACATATACCGGGTGCACCTTGGTGTAATGACAGTGTACACAGCACCCACATCCCCCAGTGGATATTGTACTCCCTGAAGCCTATGAAGACACTCTGACATACCCACCATCACACATTGCCCATGACTGAGATACAACCCATTGTATATCCCAACAGTGGTACTACAGAGGTATGCATCTAATGCACATGCCACAGGCATAGTAGGGTGTTGCGTTGTCATGCCTCACCTATAGGCAGCAACAACACTATCTGTACTACTGTGTGGCAATGGGTAGTGTAATAGGAGTATGTGGTCTCGGAATGCTGTACCCTACAGCTATACGGACATGCACACATACACACACTTGCCAGAACTCAATGAGTATCCCATGGCTATCGACCCATTTGTACAACACTGTTGTGCTGGTACTGCAAGGATCATGTAGCCAGTATGGAGAGGAGCATAACAGGGTACTTGTAATGTCCCATACAGCAGCAGCCACAACTGACTATGGCAATGGGTGTTGTGGTGGTTGTGAAGGCCATCGTGGAATTCCCAAGTACATGTGTGCTAATACACAGACACTGCTATACTCAGTAATGCACATGTACAGGTGTCAGTACTGGGATGCATCACTGCAGGTGGACATAGCTGTATACCTAGCTATTGTCCATGGAGAGATGGGTTGTGTAGGGGATGTGTGTACAGTGGTATCTGCCTTAACCACTCTGTATCTGGCATGTATGAAAACATGTACCCCAGCCATATCCACACCCACCCTGTTAAACTGACATTACTCCAAATGCAGAATAGCAACACTTACATTCTGTAGTCATGTTGGCCTGTTTCCACGGTGTATGATGTTAGAGGTAAATCCCCAATCCATCTGTGATGCTGTTTGCCAAACACCAGATCTAGGTCCTGCTCACAGTGAATGAAAAGGCCCAACACTAACATGATGTTCCTAGATATTGGAGTGTGTCTCCTTGCAATTGGCTATGGGAATGTTACCACAGCTGTTCCACATGCAATCAGCTAGAGGAGGGCTGCAATTTGTGCAGAGGCCAACAGTTGATCATGAGCATCACGCTGCTGCCTAAGCAAAGCAGATGTAGTTCTCCACATCCACCAGAGAGGGAGTGAGAGAGGCAGACAGAGCCAAAGTAAGTCAGGAAGGGGTTGGGAGAGTAAAACCCAAGCATGTTTGTGTCACACACCTACCAGTACAGGTATCAAGCCCCTGACTGACTATGTATTGCTATCACATATCTATGCAGTTATTGCATGCGCCACATAACTCACATGCTATAGAGCTCTCCAAACTTATATGTGATGGTGAGTCACATTTGCAACAGTGATATGGCAGCGATATGGTAGGTGTAGTACACAAGCCTGTCCACATGAATAGGTGTCAGCATAAACACAGCCACACTCTCTCAGGGACTGACACACATTGACACATTTGGCAGGGTCAGGAATACACTTCCTAACTAGTTAGTTTGCCACAATACAGTACTGCACAGGTATCACATGCACCACAGGGGTTATCTGGAGGTTATATGGGCAAAGGGTATGTGAAGGTGTCTGACATCAGACAGCATGCTTCAGTATGTCAATGGGGGTTGTAGTGAGTGTGAATGTGTTGAAAGCATCGTACACCACACACAGACACAGGGTGCCAGTACTGACATGCATGCATGAATTTCTTCATGAGTGTGTAGCGGTTGACTGTGCCAGAAGGCTATACAAGGATAGGTGAGGGGTATACCTTGGCATCAGGCCACATGACAATGGCCTGCAGTTTGGCTCAGGGGTGTAGTGTCTGGATTGGCCCACACAGGTGGGTATTGTATTCACCATCCAGTCACCCGGGTAACTATTGTGTGTGGCCATTGCTGTGCAATGCTTGCCATGTATGTGTTCTTTAGTCCATGACATGGACACTGTCTGGGATGTGCACACGTCCCACATGCATGTACAGTGGAACTGCACCTGGGGTGTCTGGCCTATGTTGTGTACACAGATTGTTATCATCAGATGTGCCTGTCCTGGCCTCATGTGCCAGGAACAGGTAATGGACAGCAGTTTGACCCTGCACCCACATTGATAGCATGATACAGGTATTCCCTGGTGTCAGTCGCATCTGTCCATACAGGGCATGTGTATAAAGATGATATGTCCTTTGTGGGTCACATTTGATGGATGGCACCACAGGTGTTGCAGGTGTCCAGTGGGGAATATAGTGAAGGCACACTGTCTGCATTGTACGTGCATTTTGTACTGATGGACAGGGTGCCATACCCTCTGTAGTCCACTGTAATCACACCATGGTTACTATCTGTGGGCAATATGCAGGGTACTACCAACATAGCGGTCATTGCCTAGGCAAGTGTGTTTGTGTATGAGATATGGGTTGAGAGCATTCTCTGTGTAATACAAAGGTTGCTAACTTTGTTCACCGGGCCTTGATATAACATGTAGGGGTATGGATTACCACCCCAGCCTCTCAGCTATTTCATATCTGTTATCCTTGTAAGGTGGACATTGTGGCATATAATAGGGCCACCATATAAGAAATTTACAATGCCCACCCCACAATGAGTCCAGTTGACATACACTTACAGCCACCTCCACACAGGATGCGAATGACAAACACAGGCACACACACTTGCCATGTCTGTGATTAGAACTCCTACCTAACTAGTTTATTACACTACAGGATTACGCAGTTACAGGAAGTGCCCCAGAGATTACTGGAGTACTCATTCCCCAAAGGTGTATTTTACTGGGTAAGACATCAGCAGGCTTGCCAAAGAAGGTCATTGGAGGCTGTAGTGACTGTGAATGGCCTCAAAAGCATTGCACCCTACACAGACAAGGACACACACACAAACATCCACACTTGCCATGTGTGGGAATAGAACCCCTACCAAAGTACTATATCACACTACAGCATTACGCTGTTATAGTAAACACCACAGAGATAACTGGGCTACTTCTTTCCCAAAGGTGTATTTCACAGTGAATGACATCAGCAGGCTTGCCAAAGTAGGGCATTTGAATTGTAGTCAGTGTGACTAGCCTAAAAAGCATTTCCCCCTGCACAGAGAGGGGCACACGCACACAAACACAGGTGCCATGTTTGGGATTAGAACACCTACCTAACTAGTTTAGTACACTACAGCATTAAGCAGTTACAGGATGCACCACAGAGATTCCTGAGCTACTTCTTTCCCAAAAGTGTATTTCCCAGTGAATGACATTAGCTGCCTTGCCAAAGTAGGGCATTTGATTTGTAGTGAGTGTGACTAGCCTAAAAAGCATTGCTCCCTACACAGACAAAGAAAAACACGCACACTTGCCATGTGTGGGATCAGAACCCCTACCAAAGTACTATATCACACTGCAGTATGCTGTTATAGGACACACCACATAGATTACTGGGCTACTTTTTTCCCAAAGGTGTATTTCACAGTGAATGACATCACCAGGCTTGCCAAAGTAGGGCATTTGAATTGTACTGAGTGTGACTAGCCTAAAAAGCATTACCCCCACACAGACAGAAACACATGCACACAAACACACACATGCAGTTGCCATGTCTGGGATTAGAACATCTACCTAACTAGTTTATCACACTACAGCATTATGCAGTTATAGGATGCACTACACAGATTATTGAGCTACTTCTTTCCCAAAGGTGTATTTCACAGTGAATGACATTAGCAGCCTTGCCAAAGTAGGGTATTTGATTTGTAATGAGTGTGAGTAGCCTAAAAAGTATTACTCCCTACAAAGACACACACACACACAAACATCCACACTTGCCATGTGTGGGAATAGAACCCCCAACAAAGTACTATATCACACTACAGCATTGCACATGTTTAGGACGCACCATGGAAAATATGGGGCTACTCTTTTCACAAAGGTGTATTTCACAGTGAATTATATCAGCAGCCTTGCCAAAGTAGGGCATTTGAATTGTAATGAGTGTGACTAGCGTAAAAAGCATTGCTCCATACAAAGACAGAGGCACACAAAGACACAGTTGCCATGTTTGGGATTAAAACTCTTACCTAACTGGTTTGTCACACTACAGCATTTCACAGTTATAGGATGCACCACAGAGATTACTGGGCTTCACCTTTCTCAAAGGTGTATTTCACAGTGAATGACATCAGCAGGCTTGCCAAAGTAGGACATTTGAATTGTAGTGAGTATTACTAGCCTAAAAAACATTGCTCCCTACACAGACAGAAACACACACACACACAGTTGCCATGTCTGGGACAAGAACTCCTAGCTAACTATTTTATCACAATACAGCATTACACAGTTATAGGACATGCCACAGGGAATACTGGGCTACTCTTTTCACAAAGGTGTTATTCAGAGTGAATGACATCAGCAGCCTTGCCAAAGTAGGGCTTTTGAATTGTAGTGAGTATGACTAGCCTAAAAAGCATTGCTCCCTACACAGACAGACACACACACACGCACGCACACACACACACACACACACACACACACACACACACACACACACAAACATGCACGCACACACACACACACACACACACACACACACACACACACACACACACACACACACACACACACACACACACACACTTGCCATGTCTCAGATTAGAACTTCTACCTAACTAGTTTAGCATGCTACAGCATCACACAGTTATAGGACACACCACATAGAATACTGGGCTACACCTTTCTTAAAGGTGTATTTCACAGTGAATGACATTAGCAGCCTTGCCAAAGTAGGGCATTTGAATTACAGTGAGTGTGACTAGCCTGAAAAGCATTGCTTCCTACACAGACAGAGATACACACACACAATTGCCATGTTTGGGATTAGAACTCCTACCTAGCTAGATTATCACATTAAAGCATTACACAGTTTTAGGATGTGCCACAGCAATTACTGGTCTACTCCATTCCCAAAGGTGTATTTCAAAGTAGATGACATCAGCAGGCTTGTCACAGTGGCGCTATGGGGAGTGCAGTGTGTGTGCATGGGCCATAACCCATTCATCTTGAGGCTGACACACCACACATAGTCACACACAGGTTTATATTCTGCAGGTATGTATATACAACTGCTAGATGACTACTGCTTTGTACAGTCATGTTGCACAGCTAGCACCTGCACCACAGAGTCTGTACTGCTGATGGATAGCAGTGGCTAATTTCTACAGTGAGTGACATTTACACATCATGTGGTTGTAGCCATTTGGCTGTGTGCTGGGTGGGGCAGGCCTCATGATGGAAGGCTCTTTGTCACTGTCACTCTCTTCCACACATCAATGTATGTCTACTTTTGGCATATTATAGTGTGTTGTCCTTGGATATATGCCTGTATTCCTATCCAATGTGTGTGCAAAGCATGACTGGTGTGTACTGAGGATTGTATGTACTAACATCTGCAACTGTCAGATATGTATGGTCCACTGTCGTTTGCAGACATGGGCTTCATTTGTTTAAATGTGTGAGCATGCCCAGTATGACCTTTCAGTATGTTGTTGTCTGACTTTGACTTCATTTCTTTAAGTGTGTGAGCATGTCCATTATGCACTTTTGTACTGAATGTGTGGATCCATTCCAGGTAGTTTGTATTCCAGTGCAGACCTTTGTGTTCTACACTTACAGGTAGCAAACTGTTTCTGCAGGATATCTGAAGATCAGTTGGCAATATGGGGTCACACTGTGCAAGGAATAGCGTGTACTGTAGGTGATTGTGTCTGTGCTGCTTCTCCTACATGGTACTGGTGTTAGCAGAGATATTCATATATGTGTACTGTTATACACTGTGATGTTTTATGTCCTCAAGTACTGTCAAGTGGACATTCTTGCTCACAGTGATGTCCTGGGGAACAAGGGTGAATGCAGCCATGTCCAGTATTGTGGGCAAATGCCTACATATTCATAGAGAGGTATGTCATTCTAGAGGGGGAGCTTCAGACACTTGCTGCTGGGTCTGTGTATCCAGTTCAGCATCTTTGTACAGTCCTGGTAGAGGATCCCATACTTTACATCCATCAACATGACAGTATGCCCTTATTTTGCTGTGCCAATACCTCACAGCTGTACAGATTTTTACAGGTTACCCAGAGGCAGGGGTCATAAGTCAGGACATTACCTCTATTGTGGTGTACGGGCAGGTTTGTAGCCACCCACTTATGTGTTTATAGCCAGGGATAGTATGTGCACACGGCTGTGTGTTGGACCTTGCACATTCCATGCTTCCCATGCTCCCACCCACCCCCCTCTATTATTCTATCCTCTTCCATATATTATGCATACATTCTCTGATACTCTCCCTAAAGTTATCACCTCATAACAGCTGTATTTTGGTGTTGGCCCACAGTTCATGCAGTGGGACATGGTGGACATGTTACTGTGGTTTGTCCACATGGCCTTGCATATGGCTTATGTGATGTGTGTTATGTTGTTATTTGGGTGTCCAAGACATAACACGCATTGGCAGTATGTGTGAGACACAGGCCTTTGGCAGAGGCATGTAGGCCATTTGATGGTGATGCAGGCCAGCTGTAGCAGACCGTTGCATTCTGTCAGTCCTACAGTCCCAGACTGCCATACAGTATGTTCCCCTGAGGTGACAGGGTAGGTGTGGTAGGTGTTCATGCAATACTTTCTATCAGTATTGATCAGGTGGTGTGGATTCTGGCAGGGTGCTACTTACAGATAGGGACATGCCTGGATGGGACACCTGCACTGCATGCTGTATTCTTTCACTATTGCCATACACAGGTGGGGGTCATATTGTACCCATTCCCAACAGCAAGTATACAACCAGAGAGGTGCCTGTGGGTGGTGTTTGGTTTAGCTGGGTGCATGTGTGCTTTGGACACTACTTGCATCTGACTCACAGATATTCATGGGGAATTTCAGTTATGCTGGCTTTTGCAGGTACAGCAGCTGTTTCCCAGTACATCAGTCTTATCACCTTTGTGATCGGCAAGTGTTCGGCCAGACAATACCGGTATTCTTTGCTACAGGTCCAGATAATGTGATGCATACCTGTATGTACAATTCCAAGGGTGTGTCCATTTCACGGTTACACATTATATACTGTATGTCTGGGTACAGGTACTTTTCACTGTGTAGTGCTTGTATATCTTGCATAACAGCCATGCCATGTCCATCTTTCAGATGGTGACACATATTACTACCATACATTTACAATGGCTTACTGCTAGCATGTGTTATACTGTGGGGAATTCTTTGGCACTGCAGTTGTGAGGACTTGGCCCTGTCATTGGCAGTAGTGGGCAATGGCCACCAGGTCAAACCTCAACATGCATACATACTGACCACTCTCACACAATATGAAACACACACCAACCTAACACACACATACCTGCATATTGTACACATGCTACAATCTATCCTGCTACCTTGGCCACCTCTGGGCATCTGTGCAACACTGGTATTATACATACACATTACTACATGTCTACATCGGATTGGGGGGGTACATCAGACCATTTCTACTTTTCTACATAGGATTGGGGGGGCACACCTGACTGTTATTACATGTCTACATAGGATTGGGGGGCAAACCTGACTGTTTCTACATTGCTACACAGGATTGGGGGGGGTACACCAGACACATTTGCTAAGACTGTACTGGTATGTCAGGTACTCCAGCTCATTCTGTTTTCTAACCTATCATGCTGACTAGAGGCATATCAGTGTACTACAGGTCTTAGGTTTGCTTGACCTACATATTAGTTTCTGACTTCCTACCCTTCAGAAGTAATATCCCACTGCCTGACCTGATGTAGTCTGTCTGTGTAGGCCTGGGGGGGACGTTACCCATAGGCATCATTCAGAGGCCTTAGGGTAGCCTTTGTTTGTGTTTGTCTACACCTGTCCTGCTGGCTGGGACTGTTGTTGGGTATGTGAACCTCTGTGACTGGCATGTGTGTGTCATATGGACCCACTTGTGGCCCAGCACATTTCCTGCAGTGGGTTTTGTCACCATGTGTAGTACTGGCCACTATGGTGACACCAGCATTTGTTACAGATCTCATGCTGCCACTATAGGTGTCTACTATCTGCTGGCATCCCATTCAGCCACCCGATTCCCTTGCATGCTCACATACATACCATAGATACAGGTAACAACACATACTACTCCATTCGACAATTGGTAAGGAAAGTGACTTACCTTGTGGGTGTGCCAGTATTGAGGATGGTGCTGGAGGGCCGCCTATGTCAGATGCACATAATACACTCTCTACATATGGTTGAGCAGAGGTAGTGTCATGTTTGGCATCCCTTTTACTGTATGTGCGAGTCAGAGAGAGGTGTCATTCCCTGGGTCCCTCCTGTGTCAGTGTATGTGCTATACGTTGCCTCTTTGCCAATGCCAGGGCATACTGGGCATGCCTCCTTCTGCCTACTGGGGCAGGCTCAGGTTGCTCCTCCTCCAAGTCACTTTGTGCCTGTGGAGGCCTTGGCAATGGTGGGGGGCTGTGTGGCCCTGCCCTGTGCTGTTCCTGCTGCAGCTGTTTCTTCAGGATCATATTGTGCAGCATGGCACATATAATGACAATTTGAGTACATGTAGCTGGTGAGTACTGCAAGGCTTCACTGGATGTGTCCAAGCACTGGAACCATGACTTGAGCATCCCAAACACACACTCTATTATAATTCTGGTTTGTGCATGTGCGTCATTATGGAGTTCTTGTTCAGGTGTGTGTGCATTTCTGATGGGTGTCATCAGCCACGGCTCTAGTGCATAACCAGCAACCCCCACTAGATGACCATAAGGGATGTCCCCATTGGCAAATCTCTGGTACAGCTGTGTCAGATGCCAGATGTGGGAATCGTGATAGCTTCCAGGGCAGCCAGCACACACATTCATTATAATCCCCTGGGCATCACACATGACCTGGCAGTTGATGGAGGGGAAGCTCTTGCGGTTAATGTAGACCCTACCCTGCTCACTGGGTGGTCCTCTGATGAATATGTGCGTGAAGTCTATAGCACCCACTACCTCAGGGAATTCTGCTATTTGGTGGAAGAAACACATATTGCTGGCCAATGACTCATGGGTGTTGGGGAAATATATATGCTCAACGGCATGTGCTGACATGGCATCCAGGAACTGGTGGAGTACCCTGAATGCTGATGCCTGTGAGATCTTCATGATATCTCCAGCTGCCCTTTGGAAGGTACCTGTAGCTAGTATTCTTAGGCCTACACATACCTTGTTATCCACTGGGATGGGTTCCCCTCTGTTAGTTCTGACTGTGAGGCATGGCCAGCACTGCTCAACAATTTGCTGTAGGAGGTTTCTGTCCACCCTATAGTGCTCCACTGTCTCCAGCTCATGTAGCCCCTGGTAGGTTACCCTGGGTCTGTACACTCTTCTCTGTCTCCTCACTGTGGGTTGGTCAACAGCATTCTCATCCTCAGCAACCTCAGCCTCTTCCACATTGTGTTATATGATAGCTATTGCAGCCCCTATCATTTTTGTTTGTTAGAATTCCCCCAATTGTATGCACCGGTGGTGTAGAGTATGTGGGAAAACCAGAGGGAAAGGTGTTTGCATAGTTTATAGTAGTGTTTTGGGCTGGGCTGCTGCCTGTGTAATTGGCTGATTCTGATACATTTCACCTGCCAGATATGCTAGTTCTCCTTGATTACCTTTCTACTACTGTTTTCCCTTCCCATTGCCTTCCTGTTTAAGCCCAGGGGTGCACCATGCAAACACAGTGCTCAAATGTGCACAGAGCTGCTATTTCCTGTTTTTTTTTTTTTCTTTAAAACCCGGTGCACAGCAGCACACACACCCGCTTAGGCAATGTAAAGAGTGCTAGGCAGCCTCAGACTCACCCCCTTGCTTAGCTCTGCTAAGCTAAGGGCAAACCCGAGCCATGGAGCTCCAATCCGCTTACAGTATGCCTGACACACACCCCTATGATGTCAGCTAACTCCTAGGCTTGGACCATGCTATTCCTGCTCTTACACTGTTTGGTGCTGACTAGCATGCAGGGGAGATCTGGGATTCAGTATCATTCTCTTCGTTTGCATAGGATTGCTTGCTGATGCATACTTACAGGTCGCACTCTGAGCCTCCCCCCATAACAACTACTATTCACTGGCCATGTTGTCTTCTGCCTGCCATTGAGTATAATGGCAAAATAGTGATTTTGGTTAGAATGCTTATTTTAGGTTTCTTTTTTATTTTTCACCCAGTCCCATTTGTGCACCACTGCCCTATGCTTAAACAGCCGAGATCAGCCTAAAAAAAATAAAAGTTTATTTTTTTTTGTTTTTGCAACTGTTTTCCATACAAATGGCCTTATATTTGGCCATTGGCATGCTTTCAACATAATATCCACCCTTTATCTGGAGCTGTCATGGCTCCATTTTGTAGTTTGCAGAAATGTACTTGGTTACTGTCCAAGTACATTTCTGCAGCTTACACTAGTCCTGCACAGACTGCTTCCAGCTTCCTGGATCACAAATTCACCTCATTTGCATGGATTATACCTGCAAATGGGGTAATTTGCATACAGGGGCTGAGTCCGTGCAGGACTAGTGCATGAGCGCTCATGCACATCCTTACAGCTTATTCCTGGATCGCACGGCAGACATATTGCCTGCTGGTTCTCCTGCACTAGTCCTGCACACCGTGCAGGGCTTGCTGAATCTGGGGATTTGATAATAATGTGAGTGTACAGGCAAAAGCATTAAACTTTAGTCAGCGAATACTTTCAATTGGTGCATTTGCATAAAGTGGTGATGCTGAAGGCTTAGTTCTGCACCAGCTCTAATATTCATTGGCTTTCCCTGGGATTCATGACAATTCTCTTGGTTTGCAGGAAGCCTACATGATTGCAGAGCATTAGTGCAATGAGAAGTGGTGCTCATTGCACTTACATATTTACAAGAAGCATTTTGTGTCCAGCAGCAGTGTTGATGGCCATGAAATAGTGCATGGAGGTATGAACACACAATGTAAACAAAACGGTTTGCCTATAAACAGACCTATTGTGCCAAAACATATGGATAGCTTATATAAAGTAAGGGCAAGTTGTTTATGAGAGTTAAGATGCAGAGGATGTTAAATGGGGAGAATATGCACAAAATGCAATGTTAATAGTGTAAATATAAGTAAGACAGGGGGGTAAAAGAAGAAGATGTACTTAGTTTATGCACTCAAATGTGATGAATCAGTTAAGTATTATACAAGCATGGGTTGTATATTCATGTGCATCCTAAACAGAAATATAATAATCCTTAAAATGTACAAGTGTCAAATGGCCACACAGAACTGAGGACATTTCAGTAGCTGAATAGTAATTATATACAAGGGAAGAAAATCCCCACAACAGATAAAAACACAAACAAATTGAATGCAATATGTACTTCAAGTAGCAAAACATGCTGCAGAAGTGGACAACCTATGTCAAGCAAACTAATACATAACAATTCAAATATTTACAATATTTCTTAAAATGTATGCAGGTGGAAACTAATAGAGTGTTCTGCTGCCAAAATAGACAGATGAATAGAATGAGATGAGGAGGAGTAACGAGCAAGGGGGAAAACGAAGGACATGGAGAGACAGTTAATTATTATTTAAAAGATGAGAATGTTATGGAAGGACACAAGGGAGGAAAAATTGATAGAAGTAAGTTTTGGCTGAAGAGGTAAAATAACATGCATTAGTAGTGCACTATGACTAAAGTGTGAGAGTTTTTTTGATGTTGGGCAATTTTGCTACCTGTTAAGACATGGAGGCATTAGTGAATTTAGAGTGAGAAAGGCATCGTTATAGTGAGTAGGTGGTCATGCATTTGTTTTGAGGGTTGGATATGTATGTATATATATATATATATATATATATATATATATATATATATATATATATATATATATATATATATATATATATATTTATATATAGTTTGAGGTGTCAGACAGATATTATTTAGATTAGTCTTGAAATTGCAAAAGTCATTGGTATGTTTGAGATATAAGGGGATAGAGTTCCAGGAGTAGGCTACATAGCTGGAATAGAAAGAGATAGGCTCCTACAGACAAATGAGGTTTATAGGTGGTAAGGAGCATTTTGTTTTCAGATCAAAGTGGCTTAGTAGGGGGACATGTGTACAATAAGTCTAGCAAGTCATTGCTTTGTTCTGGTTTGTATATCAATTTGTGGACTAGGAGTAGTTGTATGCAAGTGTGTTGCTTGGATAATTCAAGCCAATTGAGGTGTTTTAAGGCTAGGCAGTGATAGTCTCTGTTTGCTGAGTTTGTGACAATGTGAGGTATTGCCAGCTATGCCAGGAGAAGTAGGGCAGTGGATGTGTAACATATGCCAGCACAGACAGCTGAAATTTTGTAAAGAATTATATGTCATTCGTGCAATAAAACTGATTTGTACAGATCAACACAGTCAAATAAATCACCCAACGGATAAATGAACCACTGCAAAACGATGATAATACTATCCAAGCAAAAAGTAAACAAACAGTGGATCGAAGCACAGCTTCCTTCTTCATACACAACACACTAAGCACTCCCGAGTAAAATAAGCAACATTTAATGAGGTTAGCACTTTCACCACTGAACAAGTGGCTTCATCAGACCATACAAATGAGAATGAACAAAAAAACAGTTAATGTACTTACAAAATTAATCTGTTCGCATGTGCATCTAATCAGTGTACAAAGCAGAATCCAATACAATTCCTTAGTACATATTTACATATTATATAAATCCTGCAGACCATTTAAAGCAACATCATCAAGTAAAAGCAAATAACTTTACCATAAAAACAATAAAACTAAATCTATTATGTATTCTAATTAATTAAAATGAATAACCAGCCTTATATAGGGTGAACGCTATTCTATATAGATAAGTATATTACTACATCAATAGATGGTTCATAAATATGCTTTAATTTATAGATGAGCATCCAACCCTGTTCATTGTCATGATGCATATTACACTATACGCAAGCAGCGCAAATCCATTTAAAGTAGTACCAACTCAAAAAATGTTTTTAAATTCTTTGCTTTGATATTGCCAACAAATAGTCCACTCATTAGACTTACACTATCTGTATATACATATAAGCGTTGATGTTAAGCCATCATGGTTAATAGTAGATGTTCGATCTTGTCATTAATACATTCGCAAATCCATTCTAGATGTCAGTTGGATGATCATCCCAATTCATTAACAAAATATATATTAAGTCATAGATGGATAATACAGACCATTTGAAACTAAAGTAATTGTCATGACTTTCCCATTAAGCAATAAATCGGCTAAAAGTAGCATGGTATATATATATATATATATATATATATATATATATATATATATATATATATATATATATATATATATATATATATAAAGTAATATTCAGCTGGCCGTATATACAATTATAATAATAATTAATTAAATGCTAAACTGTATCAACTCAATAATCATGCATATAAAATCCCTATATACATATAAGAAATAGGAATATATATAATATCCCTATAACATCATAGTGATATACTTAAGTATACTAATAAAACATTCTTAAAGCATGTACGTGTTCTACTATAAAAATACTATCAAAAATATATATAAAAGTTAGTCAAATAAATTCAAAATTCTAATAGATCATATATTACATATATATGATCAAAATGCTCGGTATATGAAGTCTAATATGTTTGTGTATGAGCATCTATATAGTATAAACATATATAAGCATAGTCATAAGCCACTGGTCTTATGGGAGCCCACTTTACTTAGATATATATTTATGATCTAGGTATTCCCCTGGCATCCAGGATGGGTTTGATGGATATTGTCCCATTTAGGCCAAAACCTTTATCTGCTCTAAGTTTATGAATCCACCTAAGTTCGCACCTCTCAGCCCTATTTTTCAAATCCTCCATTCTACTACCTACTTCGACCTGTTCCAAGACAAGAAATAAAAATTGTTTCTTACGACCAATTCGCTGGGAGTATTTGGATAGAGCACTCATATTATCCTGTAGGTTAATGGTATGAATGTGCTCTCTTATCCTTTCATGAAAAGTATGATTGGTCATTCCCACATAAAAGTAAGAGCAGCAATTATACTGAGCTAAATAAATTACATTCCGACTATTACATTCATTCCTCACTTTCAACTTATACTGTTTCCCTGTCTCTGGATGTCAAAAGAAATTACCTGATCTAATATATTTACATTGATTATATTGGCCACAAGGTTTTGTACCACTCATATCCATCTCTAGCTCACTGTTTTCTTTTGGATAACAAAGCATCCTTTTCAAATTTTAGTAGTAATATGCATATCTATATAGAATAGTGTTCACCCTATATAAGGCTGGTTATTCATTTTAATTAATTAGAATGCATAATATATTTAGTTGTATTGTTTTTAATGGTAAAGTTATTTGCTTTTACTTGACGATGTTGCTTTAAATGGTCTGCAGCATTTACATAATATGTGAATACATACTATGGAATTGTATTGCATTCTGCTTTCTACACTGATTAGATGCACATACGAACGGATTAACTTTGTAAGTACATAAACTTTTTTGTTCATTCTCATTTGTATGGTCTGATGAAGCCACTTGTTTGGTGGTGAAAGCGCTAACCTCATTAAATGTTGCTTATTTTACTCGGGAGTGCTTAGTGTGTTGTGCATGAAGAAGGAAGCTGTGCTTCGATCCACTGTATGTTTACTTTTTGCTTTGATTTGTACAGATGCTTGTCTCGAAAAATGTATTTATAAAGCTGCTTGTGTTTAAAATGAACAGACAGTGTACACTGCTGGACAGAAAAAGAAATATATATGGATTATTGTAAATGTTTAAATGTATATACTTTAACAGACAATTCTAGAACAGAAAAAGTTACTTTACTTTGAAAATAGTTTGAAATTATATTACCTAATGTAGGCCATAAAGATGGTTATCTTACCGCTCTCAATGCAGCCAGAGACAAAAAGTCTATACTAGGAAGCTTCCTGCATTGTGTTTGGGGCGAACTAATTGCTACTCTGGATGGGTGGAGGTTTGAAATTCTTTTATGACTTCCTGTAGCTGCAGCAGATCTTAGCAAGGCTGTGTGTATGCATGTATTAGTGGCACATATGTGCTAAATCCTGGCAGCTTCTAGCCAAGGGGGGGAGTCATGGGAACCAGAATTCAGATGACTAGATGTATATCATGTCATTCTGTAATCCATAACTAAAAATGATATTTTAATACTAGGCGAGTCGGAAGTCTCAGAGCTCTCTGTTTTTTGTAACCTGACAAAGAAGGATCTCTCACCTACTTCATCTTACCTTGCTCTAGTAAGTAACCAGGGAATAATAACTTTTAGATCAGTTGGGAAAATATAGTGAGATTAGTTAAGTATTGTTTTTTTCTGTAACTGTGTGATCCTGTCCACCTGTGTTATTTTTAATATTTCATGTGTCTAAAACTCTGGTGTTTATTGTAAATATATATTTAGCATTTTCATGTTCTTTTAGTATTTATTATTAAATATATTTAAACTTTCATTGTGACTGGTCTTTTAGAGAACATTGTAATCTCTGAGAGTGCTTATATATATTTGGTGACAGCTCTGAAAGCTCCTGAAAGCCTTGCTGTTGGTCAAATTACCATTTATATTAATATTAATTTCACTCAGTATAATTGGGCATTCTGGCAAGAGCCTTAGAGTAGCTGGCATTGGAGTGTCTGGTGGTGGCATAACTCCTTTATAGTCTGGGCAGAAGGAGGCATAGCTAGTAAATCTGTTCCAGCCTTTCCTAGATGTGTGTAAGTGAAAATCAAATATTAAAGAGTGTGTGTGTGTCAGCTGCTTTGAGCAGGCTCATGAAGCACTGGTTTCACAGACAGGGTTCTGGAGGACTTGGCTTGGACACTTGTCTGAGGACCCAACCCTACAACTGTACCAATGGGGAGTCTCACTGGGGATCTGGAGAGAGAGAAAGAGGGGGTCCCAGCCCTCAGACTGACTGTGTTTCCTGTGTGCTCTTAAGAGAAACTGTGGTTGATGCAGAGAGCTGCATCTGGAAATACTGGGTATATCCATTTTTGTTCCAAGTGAATGTCCCTCTCCAATGTCAGTGGTAAGGATTCAGGCTTCCTGATTACTGTCCCAGAGTGGGGGACACCATAGAGTTAGTGGTAAATTTTATTATTTTATTGTAGCACTTATTTAGTTTATTTTGGATGTAAGCTGGAAGGTTAAGCAGTACTGTGGGACCATATAGTAAAGTGGAGAGTAGGAATGCTGAGGGCAGGAGTATCTTGGATGAATCAGTTAAGTAGTTTGTTGCTGTCTAGAGTGCCCCTAATTTTTGGTGAATTTATTTATTTATTTTTTGATAGCCAGTTGCACCCAGAAGTCAAAATTGAGGTTATCATCAATTGTCATGCCTAGTAGCTTGATATGAGGAATGACTTCTATAAATGTGTTATCAGACATTGTTATTGAGAGACTTTGTTTGAGTTGTGCAAGGGATTTTGGGAGGAACAGTACCAGCTTTGCTTTTTTTTTTTTTTGATTGATTAGAAACTGGGGGTTATTGAACCGGCTTTCAACTGATGAAAATGATTTTTTGATGATGTGCTGTGCAGTAGTTATGTTACTATTAGAACAGATTAATGTGGAGTGGAATGTGGATATAATGATATTTAATAATGTTCAAAATTCTTGACCCATGCACATAACTAAAAATGGACATGTTAACAATGGATATGAGAGGGACACAAAGCAACAAAAGTGAATAAATGTGATATGAATGCTGATAACATGCCATGTTGAGATAACGCCAAGTACAATGGATACATTAGGGGCATAGACTGCAGTTATTGAATATAATATGTATATACAGTGAATGTATATGTGATAACTGAAAGTAGTGCTTTATTCTCTACTTCATCATATATAAACAAGAAGAAAAGAGTACTACAGCTGTTGTGTTATGCATATAAGAAACATGCATGTTTTGCCATTTGTTGTCATTTAGCAACCATAGACAGGGAGAATATTACCTTGAAGCATGTATTAGACAACCATGTGTTGTATATTCATGTACATCCTAATCAGTAATATAATAACACTCAAAATACACAAGTGACAAATGACCACAGAGATCTGATGACATTTCAGTAGTTCAGGGTCTCCGTTCATAAATGGAACACATTTACTGCATGATTAAACTGGGAATGTTCATGAGATAGCAGCATGTAAACAACACAACTACAGAAGAAAGTGTCCTAACACAGAACCCATCACACTTTATGATGATCCTGATCATGCCATACAATAAGACGTTATGTAAGTCATCCTGTCTTATAAAGCTGTACAGTCTGAAGAAAACAACTACAGTGATATGTAAATGTTTCCAGCAAGACATGCAATACACTACATTCTTATTTGGAAATTAAGTAAAGCCTGTGACCAGTCAATGACATACTCAACATTTGCTTCTTGCCAGTCTCAAACACATGCCAGGACAGATATCAGAAAGTTGTGTATCAAACTGTGAATCCAAAGAAATAGGCATACTTTGTGTCATGATTAATATACTGGAAGGGCTTACAGCACTTCCTTACTGTAATAGGTATGGACCCTCTACCTTTGTGGAGCTTGTCACAAATAAATGAAATTAATTTGTGAAGTTTAAAAGGACATTTGAGGATAATTTCTATAATATGATCTTGTTAGAATAGTGACAGGGAGGTAACTATCTTAATGTTCACACAACTGTGAACAGTGCAATACCAGTGTATTTTGCCCAAGAAAGGTGTTCCCAGTATTTTACATAACAACATTGTCCCACAATTGAACCACACTCTATCAGTGTATATACATTGTGCATTTTATTACTGACATTCACAGAACATCTGTTTTACTGTAGGAAATTACAACATGATTTCATATTTCATTCTCCAAAGTAACAGGTGAGAATAATGACTTGATACAGTATTGTTTGTATGTGTCAGGGTATTTGCATAATGCTGCCCTTTGTCGGAAATAAACAGCAAGCTAATGCAAGTTCACCAACTAAAGACACATGTATGAATCACATGTGCCACAGTGAAAATCTTAACAAAGCTGTGAGACTATACATCCATGAAGTCATTACAGCTTATTATTTGGTTAGAAACAATGTGTATGAGATAATCAGTCATGCATAACAGCATAAGGACAAATAATACTTACAGTCATTCAATGTGGGTTTTGAACACCTGACTATGTGATGACAGAAGCTATATGATATTGTGAAGAATGAACACGCCACACTGCAAGTGTTGTTCAAATTGTGAGATATTTCAGTATATGAAGCTGTGACATCATGTTATTACTGCAAGGGATATGACTGCCTGTAATTTCTTTAAAATAATGCTGCTTTATGTCTGTTTCTCATACAGCATTGCCTAATGCTAGGTAGACCCAAACACATGTGATGCATAATGCAGTTGTCACTCTGACTGGAGAATGCCAATTATGCACAATGTGTGGATAATTACAGATTCAAACATATGCCATACTAAGCTAACATCATACAGAACTTTGTTTCATTTTCTCACACCACAGAAGCAGCCTTAGCAATTAAATTGGGAAAGCCAAATGTCATCCAACAGCATCATTATTATCCAATAAAACATGAATTTTTAAGTGAAAAATGAACGTAAATTCTTATAATAGGAGTCCCCAGCAATGAGTATACATCATTAATAGCTGTGTGACAACACTGCTGCCTACATGCGCATTCACAGCCATGCTGACACAATTGAGTCTAAGGGGTAATGGCTGGATATGAACAGACTACATAAGATCACAAGGTACAAATTACTACCCGAACTGCATGCATCACACAAGATGTTGTTTTATAATTATGACAGTGCAGATTTGAATGGATGACATCACCATTGTTCCATATGGTGATATTCTTCTAAAAAGGTAAGAAGGTGGTTGAAGGGCACAGTGACCATTCAAAGATAAACATGTTATATGCATTAGAAACCTTCTATGAACAGCATGACAGACAAATAGACATGCACAACAGTCAATCATTACTAGACTCAAACCTCCTCCACCTTTAGTTACACAATATAGTGATCACAGTATCAACAGGCAGCACTACAGGATAAGTTATAGTACAACTATGATGTACTTCAGTTTTGAAAACATGATATAAACATTCTGTTTCCAAAACTGGGCATTGCTGGGGGGGGGGGTAATAGAAATTTATAGGGTAGCTCTCTGCCAGTTAAAATACATCTCCTATGTGGAAATTTACATAAAGGGTGTTGTCACAGAGCCAATTCTACTTGATCGTACACACAGTCACACTATTTAAGCAAAGTTGGATTTGAACCGCCTACCTATTTAGTTACAAATCCTAGAGAATATAATATTAACAAGTGCCACAGGAAAAGTTTGGTTTTAGAGGGAGAGAGTGCATTAATGAAAAAGATGACCTCAGCAATGTGTTGGAGAAAAAACGTTTGTGGTTAAAGTGGGTCAAGCGGGTGGGGGAGTCCTCTTCCAGGTTAAATTCTTCTCATGATTGGAAGTAGGTACAGTATTTCTCTTCAAGAAGCTATAAACACTTGACATTGAAGTCAAACACACAAATTCATGGCTGTGGCATTTGAACATCTTACCTATCTAGTTACACAATTTATAGAACAGAGTATTAGCCACAAGCACCATAGAAGATTCTGACTCGGAAGGGTAGAGAGTGGACTTTTGACTGGATGACTGCATAGGTGTGTTGCAGAGAAGATGCCTATAGTAAAAGTGGAATAAGGTATAGAGGGAGTTGTGCACAAAGTTAAATCCTTCAGCAGAGTGGAAGTGGACACAGCATATTCCATGTTGAGACATTACGTACCTGTCATTAGAACCACACACGTTTGCCACTGTCAGACTTGAACCACCTACCTATCTAGTTATATAATCTAGAAAGCACAGTATGAAACACAAGCACCACAGGAGAAGTCTGGAAATGCACATTTGTGGGTATTAAAACATCATTTTACTTTTTTGAATATCAGTTGTTATGCATCACAGGCATTTGGACAAATGCATGTGTCTGGACAGTAACATCATTGTGCATGTTCCACATAATTGCATACTTTTCTGCTAACATCTATATAGTGGCATTTATGTACATTGCTTAGCTGTGAGGGTCATGCACATGTTTTACAGTATGAGGTGTCAATTCCAATCACAAGTGCAAAATGGGATTGACAATAAAGCATTCATGACAGTTCATCCCAGGATGATTGCATGCAAACAGTAAAAATTTAGTATGCCACTGTCAATTGTCTTGGCTCATACTTGCACATTGTGCATTGACAATACAGAAGATTCCTAAAAGTGACACTGTACTTCTGAATAAAGTGATGGATTATGTGTGAAAATGTTACACACCAATGTAACAAAGGAGAAAGTCTAACTGTTGCAGTGTAGACATACATTATCAGACTGAATTAATTGAGTCAACACCTCTTTGAAATGCAGATATTTCAGTTTCAAATTTGCAGTAACATATACAGATGTTGTACCACCTAATCACATAATCCTTTGTTGTAATTTTTTAACTCTCTGCAGTGTTGGAAAGCTCATTTGTACTGCTGATTGTAAAGTACTAGTCTTACTCTACTCTTTTTCTGTTTCTAAGTTATGGAATGCTCTTCCATCACCAAAAAGAACCACCTTTAATCCTGTTCTGTTTAAAAAGTCCCTTAAACAACAACTTTTTTTCTCTCTGGCACTGGTCATGTGCTAAATTAACACTCCTAAAACCTGACCGCCTCTCTCCATTATAATTCTATAGCCTACTAACCACTTGTACTTCCTTCTAAATCTATCTATTTACTCATATTAAAACCTTACATTTCAATAAATTAATTTTCTATTTATAGGAACTTACTCACCACCTACTGCAAAAAACACTGCATAATATCTATATTGACTACTTGAATACAGCATAATGATCATATTGTTATATCTGTACAAGTTCAACTGCAACCCACCCACCTCTTGTGAATTGTATAACACCAGAAATGTAAAAATCTAGGGTGCCTAGCTTAAACTAGTGTTTACATAACACTGCATACCCTTCATTGTTTGTAAATATTATAAATGTAAATAATCAATTGTGTGCTTAGCTAAAACTAGTAATTACATCTCATGTAAACTCTTGCATTGCTTTTTGTAAATATCATGTGGTTCATATTATGTTTGTTGTTTAACCTTGTGTAGCTTTTCTCCCAGGTCTCCACTGAAAATGGGCTCACTTGTCTCACTGGACTTTCCCAGTAAACAAATGCAAATAAATAAATAACTAGTGAGTGTATAATCATATCTTGAGGTGTTGAACTTAAAACTGGAATTAGCAGTAATCTATAGTGCTCCTTGACAAGCTTCATACAAATAATCAGTATACACATACAACCATGTCTGAATCTGATGGCGTACAGGACAGATACATGTTATGATCATGTTTCTGGTGTCATGCATTACATATTTGCCATGACAGTTGCAGTTCTTTAATCAGTATATGCATGATGCAAGTTAATTATGAAACACATGAGGGACTAAGCATGTTATTGCTGGTGGAAAAATGATTTATGGAAACATTATTGTATCAAGAAGGTTTATTTGATAACACAGAAGGGGTGGGAAGAGGTGAACAGTTGGATACAGGAATATACATTCAGACATAAGAGATTAGTTTATTGTTCATTATTGCCCATATCTGTGTTACTCTTTGGTTTATCATGATGATTATTTAGGGAAGATCTGTACATGACATTGCTCCAAATAAGGAAGCAGGCATATTAATAGGGCAGCAGGATAATTGTGTGTTAAGAAAATGTGTTGCCAATAGTTACATCCCAAGAGTCAAACAAAACATTCAAAAACACATTGTCAAGCATCTAGAATCAAACACTGACAGTGTTACAAAACAAATTTACAGACCTGAGTATTATCAAGCCATACCACATAGGAACACTTACTTCACAAAATCCAAATAAGACAAGAGATTGAAGTAAAGGAGAATGCGTGCATCACTCTTCATCACCCCCACAACAATTAAAAAATCCTATAACATGTACATTACAGTCATTAGCCTAATAAATATTAATCATTAAAAAAGTGATTTCATATCTTCATAGGAGGTTACTAGGATAATGGCCCTAGGGCCTTTACAAGCCTTAGCCTTATAAAAAAAAATGTACCTCCACTGACCATAGTTAGGTGGTCATTGTTAGCAGATCTTATCTATGATCAGCACTGACTGCCCCTGTCCATGAGGGACATGGATGCTGCCGCTGGGATGAATTCACAATTACCCATCCAGTTGTCAAGGATGCACTTAAATAGGGTCATTGAGGAGCTCTGCTTCACATGAAGTGAGAGCTTATTCCAGAGGAGTGTCAGTCTCTGGGAGATGTCTCTGTCTCTCTCATATGTTCTGTTAATGTCACAGGCTAGGTTGAGATCCCTGTAGTGGACGTCTCTTGTCTCATTTGATTTGTGGATGTGCAGCATTTCCATTATGGCAGGATCAGAGACTGCTCTGTAGGCCAGGCACAGGTCACCTCTCAGCAGCCTGTATAAAGAATGTACAGTGACAGGAATTTCAGTCTATCCTTGTAGGTCATGTTTTGAAGATCCTGCATTCTCTTGGTTAGAAACCTCTGTGGGATCTCCAGTTGCTGTAGGTGTTTGGTGAGCTACATACAGAAGGGAGCATTGTACTCAATTAGTGGTCTGATAAGGGTTGAGTATAGTGGAGTTATAACCTCCTTGGTCTTTGTTGCGATGCTCTTATGATATGTGCAATGTTAAAGGCTTTGCTTACCGCTATGGACACATGGTGACCAAAGTTTAGATTGATATCACCCTGTGTTCTCAAGTCTGGCACCACTGGGTTTGAACTTAGAGGGGTGCTATCTATATCATAATTAGCATTTTTTCCATTTAGTTTCAGTCCATGGCTTTGGCACTAAGTAATTAGCTATGTCAGTCCCTTCTGTAATATGTTAACATCAGCGGGGACTCTATGATTGCACCTAGTTTACAGTTGTCTGCAAATCTTGTAAGCCACCAGCCATCTACTTTTGCCTGGACTTCAGAGAAACAGATTCCAAACAGTAGAGGGCCCAGTGTAGATCCTTATGGTACACCACTGGTAACTGGTCTACTGGTGGATGTGGACTGCCCAACTTTGACAATGTGTGTTCTATCAGTGAGCCAGTTGGCTACCCATCTAGTGATGTATGGGTTAATCCCCAGTTGGGAGTGTTTCTCATTGATCCCTGAGTGGGGAATTGTGTCAGACTCCTTGGCTAAATCAAGATAGGTGGTATGTACTGCTTTCCCCTTACCCAGGGCTTGCTGACATTCTCAAAAAAGTCCACCAGGTTTTATAAGCAAGATCTATCTCTGACAAAGCTAAACCAGGTCAGGTCAAGAGTTTTAGGGGTATCTGTGTCCTGGATGATAAGTTCCATGATGATTCTTTCCATGTCATTGCAGATAAGGATGGTCAGGCTAATGGGCCTATAGTTGCCTGGGTCAGTTGATGGACCCCCTTTGTGCAAGGGGATAACTGTTGTTGTTATCCACTCTGCCAGCACAAAGCCAGATATCAGGCTGTGGTCAAAGTGAGTGCTAAGTGGTTCTGCTATGTCTTGTTTCAAATTGTTTAGTAAGCAGCCTTGGATGTTGTCTGGTTCCATAGAGGCTGTAATTTTGGCCTTGGAGAGCACTTCTATGACCTATATTTTGGAGATACTCAGTAGAGGACTGGTGTCAGGAATGCTATGTGACATGGCTGGAGGGGCCTGGGGGTGAAGTTATTGCCAAGTCTGTCAGCTAGCTGGTTGGCAATTTCTTCAGATTCAGTGTGAGTGGCACCATCCACTGCAAGTTCGGCACACAGCTGGGCATTTCATTTTAGGTTTCAGATGTAGCTAAAGAATGCCTTATGATTGTCTTTATCTAAAAAATACAATGAAGCAGAGAACTCCATGTAGAGCCGGTGAAAACTTTTGTTCAATAAAACCAATGATAAAATCTTCCATAAGCACTTTCATGCCCTTCATCAGATAACAAAAAACATCAGATACCATATTTAAAATACATAACAACCAATCAACTTTCAGTATTTTACCCTCCTTTTCTTAGGGATTGGTTTTAAAGGTACAATAGCATTTATACCTGGTGGTTTATCTGCCCCTAATCTTACAATCCATCTAGTCTCAGCACATTCCGTATCATTAAACAAATTGCCACCCCTGACATTAGGAGTAATCACCTGTATTGCCATGAATAAAAATGTATGATCCATATTCATTTTTACATGTTGTGCCAATGCATTATGTTCATTGCAGTGTTTTATATCTGACAAATGCTGAAATATCCTTGTCTTGAACATATTATTGGTTTTTCCCACATAATATACTTCACATTTCTGACAGACTGCTATATATACTAAATTGTGTGTCCTACAGTCAGCATAACCTCTAAATATATACTGTTTGTCTGTCCTTGGATGCACAAATGTCTGCTTCTGTAAAATATACTGACATGCTTTGCAGTGATAGCACAGATATGTGCCCTTCTTGTTGATACTGTGGATACCTTTTAAACAATTTTTAGGTTCTTTACAAAGTATATCTTTCAAACTCCTATTTTTTTCTAAATGCAAAATTAGGTGTAAAGTCTAAAATCTCTTTCAGTTTCGGATCAGTGTGTAGTACCTGCTAATGATGTTTAATAATCTCACATATATTGCCCACATTGCTACTATAAGTGAGCACCATATTAATTCTTTCTTTGCAGACTGATGGAGTTTTCTGTTTATAAATTGTATCACCATTCTCTTTGTATAACCAGAGTTTAGCTGTACTGTTGCGTTTAATCTTACTATGTTTGATTAGAGGTTCTATCCAATCACATTTATATGCCCTCTGTATCGAATTATTTTGAAAATTATCCACTTCTTCCTGGAATTTAACATCCTCACTGCAGGGTCTTGAAATCCTGCAAACCTGTCCCTTGACAATATTGTCAAAGGTATGACATGGGTGCATACTATCATAAGTAAGCAGGCTATTATGCCAGCAAGTTTTTCTGTACAACGATGTCACTACATAACATCCGTCCCTTTTAGTTAATCTTACATCCAAAAAATCTAATGAAACTTCAGAATAGTTAACTGAAAATCTAAAAAATTCAGAACTCCCTTCTAGATACATTATAAAGGCTTTTAATTCCTGTTCCGTGCCATCCCATAAAAAGAAAATATTGTCCACAAAACGTACTTAGAAACGTAAATTGTTGGACTATGTATGTGTAAACTCAAATATGGTACTGTCCTCCCAATATGCCAACAACAAGTTGGCATATGAGTTCGCACAGGGTGTGCCCATGGCAACACCCTGCTGTTGTCTAAAATACATCCCCTGACACATAAATACATTATATTCCAACACAATGTTCAACAATTTACAAATTCTTTGAATAGTGTCAGTATTATATTGAGTTTTATTCGTCAATATACTCTCAATTGCTTTTATTCCATAAGCATTGTCAATCACTGTAAAAAGATTATTTACATCCAATGTAACAAACATACATTTCTTCTCATTCATCACCGTCAAATGTTCAGACAAAGACCCAATAAATTCTGCTGTATCCCTCAATATTCTCGGGTAGAGATTCAATACAGGTTTCAGAACACATTCAACCCAAATTGATATATGTTCAGTGACCCACCCCCTGCCTGATACAATAGGTCTAAGTGGTGGGTCCACAGCACTCTAATGTATTTTTGGGAGTGCTTTAAATTCAGGTCAGTCGGATGTTGAATAAACAAAAATCCCTCAATTCTTTATCTACCAATCCAACAAGATGCAAATTGCTAATATTATTTTGCACCTTATCTATCAAATTCTTAATCATAACTGGAGAGACCTTAATAAATGTTTGTTAATCATTCAACAACATTTTCAATTTTGTACTGTAAAACTGTTTATTCTTGACAACTACTGCGCCCCCCTTGTCCGCTGGTTTTATAATGATATTCTCATTATTTATCAAGTCATTAAGTGCCATCCTTTGCGCTCTGGATAAATTGTAAATTTTTTCTTTCAATCATTCTTAAAATACTCTTCTAAGTTGTGTTCACACATCTTGACAAACACTGACATGGCAGGACAAAAAAACGGCATATACTCACTAGGCTGTCTAAACTTAATATTAGTTTCAGGCATATTATTCCCTTTAAATATTTGCTTTAACATCACATTCTTAGTGAAATTAAAAACATCTAAAACAACTTGACTGTGCTCGGACAAAGCGTCCGGTACAAATGTTAGACCTTTGTTCAGTACTTGCATTTGTACATCACTAAGTTCATAAACAGATATATTATACGCAATGTTAACATCACCCACAGTCATCCCGAGACTCTCCGTCTCTTCTGTCTGTTGTACTGCGACACACTCCATTTGCGCATGTTCTTCTTGTGGACAGGAGCCGGTAGCATAGGAAAAGTTTTACTGAAGATTGCGGATGTAGTTTTGGGTTTCGCTCCCAGAACTGCAAATGCTTCCCCTTTGTCACCTGCTGAGTGTACCTGCTCCTGCTGATTGACCTCCATGTTGGAGCATACTGACGTCACCCTCTCACCATTGGTGGAAGCAGCTTAAGGGCTGAGAACGGAAATGAAGGATTGCTCAGCTCCAGAAGTGGTCTTGGCATTACCAGCAAGTTCTTTTTCCATCTGCTGATTAGGTGCCGGTTCTATTGCAGGCACAGCCTCTTCCCTACGAGCAGTCCCGGATCTTACACTCGGCCATCTGAAAATATTATTTAGAGCAAAGTCCCTAATGTCCCACTCTAATTTCTTGATTTTGATCTGTTGCAGCTTGTTGTCATATGAAGCTGCTGCAAAGAACACATTACTCAACCTCTCAAAGTGATACTCCTCAGTAAAGCATCGTTCAATGTCTTGCTGCATGTCTCGCACTTCTTTAGAAACTTTTTGTTCTTCCAGTTTGAAGTAATCTAATAACAGCTGTATATAAGATAAACTAGTTTGTAAATTGATTTCTTGCCATCTTGCTAGGAGATCTGGATACACATCACCCTGTGTAGGCATACTCAATACTCGCATTCCTCTAGGAATCACATTACATTTCAGGCAGGCTTACAAATGAAACCTTTGCCACTGCAAACGTTTCAGTCGCATAATAATATTATGAAATTTCAAGACCAACTCTTGAAATTCAAGCTCACCCATAGCTGTCGACTCCTGTTCTGGATTGGTGTTAGCCATCCGTTGTATATCCATATGCAACAATGGATTAACATTATGAAATAGACTTCTCCCAGCACCTTCATTTGTCATTCGGTCCAAGTTACCTCGCAGACGGTAAGCCAACTCCAAGTTTCCAGTATTAAGCTCAGACATGTGTGCAAATAAACAATATAAGAACTAAAAGTACCAAAGAAAAGTCTATTTGCACCAAGGTTGGGTTGCTGCTCTGCCTATCACAAGCACAGTCCCAAAAAATACAATGAAGCAGAGAACTCCACGTAGAGCCAGTCAAAAATTTATTCAATAAAACCAATGATAAAATCTTCCATAAGCACTTTCAGGCTACCTGCCCTTCATCAGATAACAAAAAACATCATAGATACCATATTTAAAATACATAACAACCAATCAGCTTTCAGTATTTTACCCTCCTTTTCTTGAGGATGGGTTTTAAAGGTACAATAGCATTTGTACCTGGTGGCTTATCTGCCCCTAATCTTAAAATCCATCTAGTCTCAGCACATTCCATATCATTAAACAAATTGCCACCCCTGACATTAGAAGTAATCATCTGTATTGCCATGAATAAAAATGTATGATCCATATTCATTTTTACATGTTGTGCCAATGCATTATGTTCATTGCAGTGTTTTATATCTGACAAATGCTGAAATATCTTTGTCTTGAACATATTATTGTTTTTTACCACATAATATACTTCACATTTCTGACAGACTGCTATATATACTAAATTGTGTGTCCTACACTCAGCATAACCTCTAAATATATACTGTTTGTCTGTCCTTGGATGCACAAATGTTTGCTTCTGTAAATTATACTGACATGCTTTGCAGTGATAGCACAGATATGTGCCCTTCTTGTTGATACTGGGGATACCTTTTAAACAATTTTTAGGTTCTTTATAGCAGCGATGTGGGCAATACATGTGAGATTATTAAACATCATTGGCAGGTACTACACACTGATCTGAAACTGAAAGAGATTTTAGACTTTACACCTAATTTTGCATTTAGAAAAAATAGGAGTTTGAAAGATATACTTTGTAAAGAGCCTAAAATTTGTTTAAAAGGTATCCCCAGTATCAACAAGAAGGGCACATATCCGTGCTATCACTGCAAAGCATGTCAGTATATTTTACAGAAGCAAACATTTGTGCATCCAAGGAAAGACAAACAGTATATATTTAGAGGTTATGCTGACTGTAGGACACAGAATTTAGTATATATAGCAGCCTGTCAGAAATGTTAAGTATATTATGTGGGAAAAAACAATAATATGTTCAAGACAAGGATATTTCAGCATTTGTCAGATATAAAACACTGCAATGAACATAATGCATTGGCACATGTAAAAAATGAATATGGATCATACATTTTTATTCATGGCAATACAGGTGATTACTCCTAATGTCAGGGGTGGCAATTTGTGTAATGATACGGAATGTGCTGAGACTAGATGGATTGTAAGATTAGGGGCAGATAAGCCACCAGGTATAAATGCTATTGTACCTTTAAAACCCATCCTCAAGAAAAGGAGGGTAAAATACTGAAAGCTGATTGGTTGTTATGTATTTTAAATATGGTATCTATGATGGGTTTTTTTATTTGATGAAGGACAGGTAGCCTGAAAGTGCTTATGGAAGATTTTATCATTGGTTTTATTGAATAAAAGTTTTGACCGGCTCTACGTGGAGTTCTCTGCTTCATTGTATTTTTTGGGACTGTGCTTGTGATAGGCAGAGCAACCTTGGTGCAAGTAGACTTTTGTTTGGTACCATTGTCTTTATCTAGAGATGCTAGTTTAGTCTCATAATTAGCTTTAGAGGACTTTACAAGGTTTCTGATTTGCTTGTTTAAGCTGTGGAGGGTATTCTTCCTCTGCTGAGTAAGTTCCCTCTTGTACTTAGATATCAGTTTCTTTGTCTTATTACATAAATTATTTATACTTGCAGTCCACCAAAGTGGCTTGTTTTTTTGAGATGACCTGGATTTAGTCCTAACAGGTACAGCTGAGTCAATATATTTGTTTAAGTAAACCTCATAAAAACAGCTAGCAATCCAAATCTCAGCCAAAAAAGTCACTATTGTTTGTCAAGAAACACAGAGTTCTATGTCAAAAGATGAAACATTCTTTATTGTAGGTACACGCTTTCATGGTGCTACTCACACCACTTCATCAGACCTTTTACAACCATGCATCACAGTACTGTATACTTTATACAAACATTTGAATCCACCCATTAACTTAATTGTTTCAATTGATTCAATTAAATAAATTAACTTGTAAATAACCTATGAAATCTTCTATCAAAGCTATGCATAGGGTGCACAAGCTCAAATTACTATAAAACATATATAAGAAATGCATATATAACAAATGTATATGAATGTAAAGACACAATAAAAACTCATAAAAACATTTATAAAACTCATGTATGCATACTTTTAGACCAGTGCATTCATATAAAAATAAACATATAAAACAAATACATACAAACATTTCTCTCTTTCTGACACTAACCAGAAGGGTGCTTATTTATTATTTATTATATAACTATTCCAAATGACTTTTCTATGATCAAATCAAAGGCCTATTCCACAAGACAGGCTTAAGGGGGATTCTACTGTTTAGCTCCTGACCCCTGTCTGCTCTCAATCTAATAATCCAACGTGTCTCAGAAGTCTCAGTTCTGTGTATTATGTCCCCCCCTTCTACAATTTTCTCTTATTGATTCTATCACTTGAAAGCTAAATGTATGCTCTGGCCCCTTACTTTGCACATGCTTAGCCAATGCATTTGTCACATTCTGGTCCTAATGTATAATAAATGTTCTTGTATTCTGAACCTCAATTCCTTGTTAGTTTTTCCTACATAAAAACTCAAGCAAACATTAAACACTGCTATATATACTATGTTCTTGCTATTACAGATAGCTTGAACACTGAACACAAATTCTCTACCTGTGTGTGCATGAAATTATTACTAGCATCTATGTATCTGAACTGATTACATCTAGTGCATGGTAATGTGCCCTTTTTGGTAGCAACATTTCTGCTTGATGTTTCTTTGGCTTCTATGGGATAACATAAGTGCATCTTCCGAGACGTTTTGGTTTTAAAGGAGAAACTTGTTTTTTCTCCTACTATCTCCCTTATGTTGGGATCATGTGTCAAAATGTGCCAGTGCTTCCTAATGACTCCTGTTATTAGGGACATATTACTTGAATATTGGTAGGTGCTCTCAGGACTTCCTTTTTTACTATAGAGTTCATAGTTGGATTGTTCCTATTATCAGAAAAGTAGGGCTTCCCAGTAGTGTCTCTTAACTTGGCACTCATCTTTTATGTCAGTTGTAATGTGGTCAGTGTAACCCCTCGCTCTAAATCTCTGTCTCACGTCAGTGATCTCTTGGTCAAAGTCCTCGTTCCTTGCTGTTAACCTAGATGCTCTCAATGTTTGTCCTTTTACAACATTTTTAAAAATGTGTCTAGGGTGCATGCTCTCTCGATGCAAAAATGGTATTTCTATGACACTGCTTATTATATAACTTAGTAGTTATTTGGCCCTCTTTGGTCTTAAGCACCTTCACATCTAAAAACTCCACTTCCTTATCTGAAACCTTCATTTTAAAGGTTAGAAAGAATGTATTGGTGTTAGCGTTATGGTAAAATCTATCAAGTTCTTCCTGGCTACCATCCCATAACAAAAAAAGGTCATCTACAAAACGCTTGTAGAATATCATCTGGTTCCAAGTGCCATTACTTATACTGTTATTCTCTCATAAGGCCATGTCTAAATTTGTGTTGCTGTTGGCACTGAAAGTGCCCATGGCCACCCCTTCTTTTTGGAAATGCAAAACGTGGTCAAATAACATAACACTGTTTATGAGCACCTGCTCCATCAATAGACAAATTAATTCTATTTTTGTCTGTGTGTAATTGCTATCTTTTATTAAATATTCCCTTAACATATCAACCCCCATGTCATTGGGAATTGATGTGAAATGGGAACGAACATCCAACGTAACAAACTTTACATTATCCAGATTTAAGTTAGTACTTTTCAAAAAATCATATAATTGGTTTAAGAACTGTTTGTTATCCCTTAAAATAGGTACATTCTTGTCTACTAATGGTCTTAATGTTTTCTCCAAATATATGGACATCGGTTCTGTTACCCAATTCTTACCAGAGACTATGGGTCTTAGGGGGGGTTCACTGGGTCCTTGTGTATTTTGGGAACCCCTTGAATAATAGGGGTAATAAGGGCTATTCACTTTAAAGTAATTATACAAGTCTTCAGTTATCCAACTATCTAGTAAACACTCATATAACACATTTTCCAGTTTCATTAAAAGACTTTCCTTCTGTTTAGCAGTAATGATTTCATGCACTTTAACATCATTCAACATTTCTTTCATTTTAGTGTCATAGTATCTTTTATCCATAATTACTATGGGTCCCCCTTTATCAGCTGGTTTTATTACAATACTTTTGTCATTCTTCATGTCATTTAAGGCTTTATATTCCCCTCTAGACATGTTATTAGAAAAGGCTGTGCACTTCTCATTGTCTAATAATTCAAATATTTCTTTTTCACATAAGCTCCTAAATAAATCTACAATGAGGTGACTAGGAGGGATGAATGTACTAGGTTTTTTAAAGACAGTCATTTCCAGGTCACTATTGTTCCCAAACAAAAGTCTTAGCAACACATTCCTGCTAAACATTTTCAAGTCTATTATACTGTCAGTTACCTCAGTAGTTTGTGCAGGAATGAATGAAAGGCCTCTGTTTAGCATCTTCATTTCATCCTGAGTCAGTGTTCTACTAGAAATATTCCAGACTAGGGGTCTTTCATTCTGTTGCTGTACCATCCCTTCTTTGATGTCCTCTCGTTAGATATTGCCTGCTGCCTTTTTCTTTTGAATCCTCCTCTCCCCTGTGATCTGCCCCTCTGGGATCCTTGCTGAGCTGGCATTAACTTCGTTGGAAATAGCTGAAAAAAACATTCTTCCTGGGGAAGTTTTCCCTTCAATAAATCCTTTGTTGAGGTAGATGGTAGTATTGATGACGTTTTTTAAGTTATTTGCGGTCGTTTCCATTGTTTCCTCGCTGTTTATCTTCTCACTTATACTGTTTTCACTTTGCATACAAGAAACTGTCTGCTGTTTAGATAAATCAACTGAATTTGCCTTCGGCCTTGCCCCCAGGATGCCCTGTACATTGTTTATATGTGATGTCACTGAATGGCCATCTTCTATATTATTTAAGGTGGTCCCTCTGTTGTTTGCAGGTTTGATATGGGTTCGTGACCATAAAATCCCTTCTATCTTGTTCTAATATGCCAAATTTCTGCCTATACAGTCTTTTTTCATATAAAGAGACATAATCCATTATGTTGGTTAATTTCTCATCAATCAGGGCAGATGGATAATCATTATATAGTTGTTCTTGCTGAGTTAGACTTTTCTCTCTGCTTGTTTCTTCATCTCTTCCTGTATATTCAATAATAAGCCTCATGTTATTGAAGCTTAATTCCAAATTGAGTTGCTGCCATTTCAAAAGCCTTTCTGGCATCCTATCTCCCTGCATTGGCATTTTTAATATTCTAAGGCCACGAGGTATAACTTTGTACTTCAGGCAAGCTTTCAGGTGAAATCTTTCAGCTTGCAGCCTCTTTATTTTATAAAGTTCATCCTCTAACTTATGAACTTCTCTCATTAAAGAGAAAAAGTCAGTGTCTTTATGCCTTACTTGTAAATCTTCTGAAGGTTGTTCTGTAGCCAATAAGGGATTAATTGTGCACTTCATGAATCCCATAAAATCCTTTCGTGCTTTGCTGGTTTGTTCTCCGTGAATTCCTGGAGCATATTCCAACTCTATAACAGCACTTGTGCTAGTAGTACTGTAACACCTTAGGTTTCTTTCAGTCATCTGGCACTAACTACTACCAACAAAATACAAAATGAACAGTTCCTTTAGGTCACAGTTAGTGTAAATCAATCACCAGTAACTTCCAAAATTATTTGTAAACCACAGAAAAACAGTTAGCGATCCAAACCTCATTTTTTTTTTTGTTATGGGATGGTAGCCAGGAAAGACTTGATAGGTTTTTACCATAATGCTAACACCAATACATCCTTTCTAACCTTTGAAATGAAGGTTTCAGATAAGGAAGTGGAGTTTTTAGATGTGAAGGTGCTTAAGACAAAAGAGGGCCAAATAACTACTAAGTTATATCGTAAGGAGTGTCATAGAAATACCATTTTGCATCGAGAGAGCATGCACCCTAGACACATTTTTAAAAATGTTGTAAAAGGGCAAACATTGAGAGCATCTAGGTTAACAGCAAGGAACAAGGACTTTGAACAAGAGATCACTGACCTGAGACAGAGATTTATAGAGAGGGGTTACACTGATCACATTACAACTGACATAATAGATGAAAGTGCCAAGTTGAGACACTACTGGGAAATCCTACTTTTCTGATAATAGGAACAATACAACTATGAACCCTACAGTAAAAAAGAAAGTCCTGAGAGTACCTACCCAATATTCAAGTAATATGTCCCTAATAACAGGAGTCATTAGGAAGCACTGGCCCATTTTGACACATGATCCCAACATAAAGGAGATAATAGGAGAAAAATCAAGTTTCTCCTTTAAAAACAAAAAGTCTCTGAAGATACACTTATGTTATCCCATAGAAGCCAAAGAAACATCAAGCAGAAACATTACTACCAAAAAGGGCACATTACCATGCACTAGATGTAATCAGTGCAGATACATAGATGCTAGTAATAATTTCATGCACCCTGACACAGGTAGAGAATGTGTGTTCAATGTTCAAGCTACCTGTAATAGCAAGAACATAATATATATAGCAGTGTATAATGTTTGTTCGAGTTTCTATGTAGGAAAAACTAACAGGGAATTGAGGTTCAGAATACAAGAACATTTATTATACATTGGGAACCAGAATGTGACAAATGCATTGGCTAAGCATGTGCAAAGTAAGGGGCCAGAGCATACATTTAGCTTCCAAGTGATAGAATCAATAAGAGAAAATGATAGGGGGGGGACATAATAAACAGAACTAAGACTTCTGAGACACTTTGGATTATTAGATTGAGAGCAGACAGGGATCAGGGGCTAAACGATAAAATCCCCCTTAAGCCTGTCTTGTGGAATAGGCCTTTGATTTGATCATACAAAAGTAATTTGGAATAGTTATATAATAAATAATACTTAAGCACCCTTCTGGTTAGTTGCAGAAAGAGATAAATGTTTGTATGTATTTGTTTTATATTTTTATTTTTCTATGAATGCACTGATCTAAAAGTATGCATACATGAGTTTTATAAGTGTTTTTTATGAATTGTTATTGTGTCTTTACATTCATAAACATAGGGTTATTTGTTATATATGCATTTCTTATATATGTTTTTACAGTAGTTTGGTTAGGTGCAGAAAGAGAGAAATGTTTGTATGTATTTGTTTATCTTTATATGAATGCACTCATCTAAAAGTATGCATACATAAGTTTTATAAGTGTTTTTATGAGTTTTTATTGTGTCTTTACACTCATACACATTTGTTATATATGCATTTCATATATATGTGTTTATAGTAGTTTGAGCTTGTGCACCCTATGCATAGCTTTGATAGAAGGTTTTCATGGGTTACTAACAAGTTAATTTGTTTAATTGAATCAATTGAAACAATTAAGTTAATGGGCTGATTCAAATTTTTGTATAAAGTATAGAGTACTGTGATGCATGGTTGTAAAAGGTCTGATGAAGAGGTATGAGTAGCACCACGAAAGCGCTTACCTACAATAAAGAATGTTTCATCTTATGACATAGAGCTCTGTATTTCTTGACAAGCAATAGTAAATTTGTTGGCTGAGGTTTGGATCTCTTGCTGTTTTTCTGTGGTTTACAAATAATTTTGGAAGTTACTGGAGATTCATTTACACTAACTGTGACCTAAAGGAACTGTACATTTGTTTAAGTGACTATATATGGCATTTGCATACTCCTCTGCATAGGAGTAATTTTTAGCTGGGTTAGCAGGGGCTTTGAAGCCTTTTATGTCATTGTTTAGAAGGCTATAGTTTGCTTTGGAGCAATTTTTCAGTTTTTTTTGCTCCTTTGGGGGTGTCAGGTCTGATCTTTACTTCAAATGAGACAGATTTATGGTCTCACTTAACCAGGGAGGACAACACACTGGGGGTAATGCAGTGGCTCCCTATGTTGATGAGTACTAAGACTAGGACATTTGAGCCCCTTGTGGGGGTGGAGACTAACTGTTCTAGGGCATTTGAATTAACCAAGTCCAAGAACCTCAAAACAATCATGTTTATGCTCATGTAAGATGCCAAATCAATGGATGGGTAGTTGAAGTCTCCCATGACCAAGGTATTTGGCTGTATATTGTGCAACTCTAGTAAGTCCAGGTAGGTGGTGTGTTTCTCCTGGCTCATGGTGGGGGATCTGTAGCTAGCTATGATGTGCTAGGGTATTTTACCTATAGTTATTTGGACCTGGAGTAGCTCAAGAGAGTCATACTGTTTCACCAGTCTTGATGCATATTTGGATTTAATGAAGATGGATACACCTCCACCTTTGGTTCATTCATGCTCATTTTGGGGTCTGAATTTGTGAAAGACATTGCAGCCTTGTATGGCTGGGGTGCTCTCTGCAGCCTTGAACCAAGTCTCCATGACTGCACAGATGCCAGCATCTTCCAAAGTGAGGAGTGGTTCCGGAGAGTGCAGTCTACTGTTTAGGCTCCAGTCATTAAGCAGCATGACCTTCAGTTTGTCTCTGGTGGATGTTTTTTATGTTGGAAGGTTTCTTGTATTGACATAGCCTAAAAAAGGCACTATGGGGGTGACAAGTGTTTTTACCAGTATCCAGAAGCCTTGAGGGGACAAGTGAAGGCCATCACTGGCAAAGCATTGTGGTCTGTTGACCATGCCTTCCCAGGCTGACAGATACTGGATCCCCCAGGAGTGACACCAGAAACTAAGCCAATTGTTGAAATCAATCGTTTTGTGTCTGCATTGTGGCATTTTCCTAGGTGAAGGTAGAATGCTGCTTAGGGCTAGGGACATACCTGCCTGGGACACATATTCTGAGAGGTCAATCATGTCTCTCTTCATATAATCCAGAGAGGTATGTCTCAAGTCATTCACTCCAACATGTACTATGACAGAGTCATAACAGTAATTGCTGCTGAGTGACTTGAGTGTGTGTGTGTGATTTGATGAGTCCTGACACCCAACAGGCAGCTGTCTGTTACCTTCTCCTTGTTCAACCTGGTGAGGGGGACATCTGAGTGTCTCACTATTGAGTCGCCTATGACTAGAACATTTGTTTTTGAAGTGTTTTGCTTTAGGGGCGTAATTGCTGAGACACTGATATGTGTGTTGTTAAGTGTAATGGTGGATTCTGTTCATGTACCAGTATGTGTGGGTTGTTTGCCCTTGAGAGGTCTCTGGTCTTTTGGTAGGCTCTTGAAGAGTACCTTTGCATATGTGGGTTTATGTATCTTGATTTTATCTTGCTTAAACCTGTTTTAACTGAATTAAATTAAATTAGTTGTTACTGTTATTGCATCTGGTTCAGTTTTCTGTTTGTTCTACAACCACGATCATTTTTACAAGTTTTGTGTTGTCAACCTGTTTGATGACTTGTTTATTGTTACATGAGAGGACTTATTCAAGTTTCATGGTATAGTTACATCTCTCACATATTGTATTTGTTCGCTTTAGGAGCAGGTGGTTGTCAGTATACATGAAACAATTGCTACATTGCCTCAGGATGCCCTTCTTAATCAGGCTAGCTGAAGAAATGTTGGGAAACTGACCAGATCAGCTATTGTTCTGGGATAAAAAGGGGACTTATTCTATAGAAGATCAGAGATGAAAATTTGGGTAATGCTACTCGGTGTTCAGCTGAGTTGCCTGCAGTGCAGAAGTGTACAGCTGAGTTGCCTGAAGAGCAACAGGAAAGCCTGGGAGGGTTTCACTGACTGGAGTCTAGTGAAAAAAGTGTTTCTTGGTGTTTGCATCTATACAAGGCACTGCTAACCCCCACTGCCCAGTGTGCAGCTACTTACAAATACAAGGCTTATATATAAGAGGAGTTAAACAGTTTTTACGCAAACTAACCAACAGAAAAGCCCAAAATTGTGCCTTTTTCCAGCAATAGTCAACTCGATGGGTCCTGAGCTACACATTTCTGTCACAAGAGTGCAGGTAGGTCATCTTAATATAAGATGATTTGCTTTAGTACTCAAATGATACCAAACAGTCTAGATTCAGCAAGTTTGAAACTCGCCTGTATTATATTATGACAGTAGAACTGAAAAATGCTAAGTGCAAAATAAACACAGGTAAGCAGCAACAATGCAAAAAATGGGGCAGCAAATCAATGAATACAGTTCTCAAAGTGCAATGCAGGATTAAAAGATACTTATTTTTCAGTTGTTTTCAGAGGCTGCTTTAGATTTCAGATCAGATGTATTCATACCTCTAGCTAAAGTTGCCAAATGCTTATCAGCTCTGGTAAACTGAGCGCAAGCCCCCTCCAACATGAGGCTTGTATACAAGAGGAGTTAAACAGTTTTTACCAAACTAACAAATACAAAAGCCCAAAACTGGGAATTTTCTCATCATCCTCCAACTCAGATAGGTCCTGAGCTACACACTTCTGCCAAAAGCATGCCGGGAGGCCCTCTTAATGAAAGATGGCTGGTTTTAGTGCTCAAGTATTACCAAACAGTCTAGATTTAGCAAGTCTGAATCCAGCCTATGCTATATTAAGGCAGTAGTACTGAAAACTACAAAGTACAGAATAAACACAGACAAGCAGCAAAAATGCAAAAATGGGGCAGTAAAATCAATTAAAT